>NC_060144.1:157945418-158248449 GCF_021461385.2 Schistocerca piceifrons | reverse complement strand
GAAAGCAAGACCCTGTAATAAATTTAGCTACTAAGTCACACTTAAAATGTTAAAAAATATGTTGAAAATTGCCTAAATCCTAGCTCGCCAGGTGGCTGGAAAAATGTACACCCCTGTCAGGGCTGTAACGGAGTACGCATGAGAACGACAGGCGCATATCTTTAACTGACGGCGCATCTGTAAACAGGTAAGAATATTCGGGTCGATGGTAATTTGAAACGAGAATTTCAGTCGTCGCTGATAGTTTCTCTGAAACAGTTGTCCGCAGTTACTGTACATTCAGATCTGAAACTCATTTTAAATCCATAATAATTAACAGTTACTTTTGCGCTAGCGTAATTATTAACAACGGACATGAAACGGAATTAATTTTCATTGTGCGTAACGTTTAATGTTAAGCTGTGTGCAAACCGCGTTTTGCATCGTAAAATCTGACCGTGATCTGTATAATCGGAAGAAAGATTTACACGAAGTATTAAATATTCCCCAAAATGAAACTCGCTAACTGTGGTAGGAAAGCTTTCCAAAAGCTTTACCGTACGGGGTAGCCACAAAGGCCCCACTTCCACTAACGATCGATATAAACTCTTAAACTTAAGTAACATGATCAACACTTCTTTAGAGGAGTTTTATTGAGATATGAACAATGTAGAAACACGTCATTACCAACGGAGGTCTACGAGACTGGACCTCCAACATCGCAATTGAGATGAACGTCGATGGTATAAGTCTTCTTCGCCGTGGTTAAGCGGATTCAAAAAACCATACAGTATAGGAAGTCGCAAAACAACGAAGTTTACTTCAAGCAAAAAGAGTTGAGGTGATGTCATAAATTCGTTTGCTGTTACCCCCACATTTGTTGTAGCTGACGCCGATATGTCAGGCTTCGTGAAAGAAATTCCAGCAAGCTCCACTTCATCACTGCGAGGCAAAAAAGACAGAATCTGTTGTGTAATCAGATAATGCTATGACACGTTCATATACAACATTGACAGTCATAAGTACGAGTCAGTTACTGTTTGTGGAGCTTTACATCTCTCTTAGGGATCTGAAGGTACATTAGGACCGAAAATTTAAAAAGAAGGTCTAATTAGTGGCAAAAATCTTCAAATCGACTAGTCAAAATCTGGAAAAAGAGAGGATAATTTCTAACATTTGATTCGAAACAGTTTTTAACCGGTTGCCGAAATTAATTTATTGTTTTTGCCGAACTGTTGACCTCGAAATAACGATCCCCCGTTTTCCCGGAGGACAACGAAAACATTGTTGATATAATTCAGAGTCCACTCAGAAAAGCCATTGCAACTCTGCATAAAGAACTTCTTCGAATGTGGTAAGTATATTTGAGAAAGGTATCGGACAACAGTTTCTGATAGCTCCGTATAATTTAAGTTTTATCAGAAGCACAGTATACAGAGGTTTCAAACATAATCGCATTATAAATTTGTATCGGCATATCTTACGAATTGCTTTAAGTGTGTTTTGTAGGGTGCACGGTAAGCGGAGCAACAACCATGACCTTTTATCACTCCGTCGTAGTTTGGGTTAAATATAATTAGTAATTACTGTGGCGTCCATGACGTTTTAATTTTTCTTTCCTCAGATGTCCCTGGCGTAAGGAAATCGTTTGTTCCCGACATTAAAATGATACTCCTCTTTACTGTGATGACTATACCAAGTAAACAAGTCACTGTTTCATTGACAAAGTGCCTGTTGGCTTGTCTTGGATTCTACGGCCGACATTATTCGAACATTATCATAATAACTGTGCTACAGGAATTTTTTTATTAAATGTTCGTATTCGTAAGAAGTATTTCATTTCAATAAATTAAAGACACGATAGATGGAAGTCGTCTATAATATGACATTAAGCACTGCCTTGATTTATTTTCCTCTGCTAATAACCTTTGTAAGAATTTTACACGCCACAGTGCAGCAGTCGATACAAACTGCCTGTTATTCAAATCATTAATGATCCGCGATATTTTGTGTGTGGTTTAGGTGTTTCAGATTCTATTGTGTTACTCCACATATTGACAGTACGCGACGCTATGCTTTCTTGTCAAGGCAGAAGGCGCAATGGGCAGGACGAGCTGTACAATCCACTGTCATCGGCGGTTCTTCGTGTGACAAAAACGAGTAATATTAAAAAATATATAAGAAATTTTTGCAGTACGTCTTTGCAGCTAATATTTCGACAGTGTATTTCTTTTGATGTATTCATCCTACAAAAAAAATTTTAGGGTGGGATTCGACATGTCGGATAGGATCATTCCCTTCTCAGTCTAGTCGCGGCATGGGTTTGCACGTCGTTCTGTCTGTTTGGGAGTAAAGGTGTTTGGGACAGACTCCGCCCATTGTGATTTTCGATCCAAAATGCTTACTTACTACGGCCACACGTTCACTGTCTTCTCACAGTGACAGGTCGAATGAACATCACCTGTCGCTTATAGTTGTTCGTTGAAGGTGCGGACAAAGTTACTCCTCTGACGACACTTAATCCTCTTAGAAAAAAGTGCATAAATGCTTGCAGTCTGTTCTTTCAGACATGTTCGACAGAATAGATACTATTCGGATTCCGCAGCTGTCATACATACGTACTCTGTGAACTGGATGTGGGGGAGTGAACTTTAGGATAACAAAGGGAAGGAAATGATGCAGCAGGACTTTATGCAGATCCAGCGGCAACAAGTGAAAATGTTTGCCGGACAGGGAGTCGGACCCGGGGTCACCTGGTTAGTAGACCGCTGAGTTAACCACTGCGCCACCCTGACACAAAGATAATCGCCAATGCGCGGACTACCTCAGCACGCTCTTCGGCTGACTCTCATTTCTACCTAGCGCCACCGCTTACCCACAGCGGCTGTGCATGCTCTCCTCGCTCGATAATCATAGATTCCAGATAGAAGTCCAAAGTAAGGGTGCATCTGCCCTTCAAGGTGTATCAAATATACGAAAATGTGGTGTCTGTTCAAAAATGGTTCGAATTGCTCTGAGCACTACGGGACTTAACAGCTGAGGTCATCAGTCCCCTAGAACTTAGAACTACTTAAACCTAATTAACATAAGGACATCACACACATCCATGCCCAGGGCAGGATTCGAACCTGCGACCGTAGCAGTGGTGACTGTTCTTTCGGACATACATGAACGGATACCACACGAAACCCGCAGCTGTGATACATATTACGTAAGTTGATAGTGGAGGTGGGAGACAGAGGAATTGAAAGAGAAGACGTCATCTGCGTCGGGACGTTATGCGGATTCAGCTTTGAGGAGTGTACCAGACTAATATTCGAACCCAGGTTTCCCGCTCACTAGGCAGTTGCATTACCCACTGCGCCACTCGGTCACAATGTGAACCCAAATGCACGGACCGCCATGACACGCTCCACGGCCGACTCACAATCCCACCTAGCGCCAACACTTATCTGCAGTCCCTGTCCATATCCTCTGCGCTTGGTAATTATGGTTTCCGGCTGGAGATCGAATGTAAATGGGCATTTGCACTGATGGTTGCAGTTTCATAGCTCATCGAGGCGCATCAGTTATATGAATGCGTAGAATCTGCCCTTTTGGACAAGTCCAGAAGGTCAGACACGACGCGCCGCCCGTTGCTGTAATACATCTTAGGTAAATTGATAGTGGAGGGGGCAGGGAAAGGATAGGGGAGGAAAAGAGATTATTAGCTACATCGAGACTATATGTGGGACGAACTGCGACAAGTGAAAATGTGGGCTACACCGCGACTGGAACCCAGGATCTGCTGCTTACTAGGAGGTTGTGTGAACCACAGTGCCACATTGATACAGAGTTGACCGAAAATGGACTGAGTATATTGGCCACTCCTCGACCGAATCACATTCCCACCAGGCGCCTCCACTTTCCCCGTCCATTTCCTCTGTACTCGCTAATTTTATTTTCACACTGAAGGTCGACAGTAACTGTGCATCTGCACTATTGGCTGTTGATTCATAATCCATCAATTTATATCAATTATATGAACGCGTGGTGTCCGTCCTTTCGGACGTGTCCAAAAGAAGGGACACCACTCGAAATCCTCAGATGTAATAGATACACCGATGAAAAAAAATACTACTGAGCCGTGCGTGGCTCGTGTTCGTGCCCATTCTTATTTTAGATCTTGTTTTTACCGTACTGCCACCTCGTTATGTTAATTTTTAATTACTGGTGTCACTGAGTTGCTGCCTTGCCTGCCCGTGAGAGGCAGCAGCAGCGCTTATCGATATAGGCCCTGATGTATTATCTTTGCTGAACTGCTATTACTTCGCGGTCGTCGTGCGTTGTGAGATAGTTCGAACCTGGCAGTGTTTGAGTTGGCACGCGGCCCAAGTTCAGTCGGGGCGCGGCAGCAGTGAGGTCCGGACCGCCATGATTCGCCGGACGGTTGCTGACACAAATGATTGGAGTGGAGACGACTTTGGTTGGTCGTCGGTCGATCGCGTGTATTTGGCCGGAGATCGCTTATAGGTTGGCTGTGTGTGTGCCGACTCGTGATACGTCCCTGTTGTTGTACAAGCACTGCCGTTAGCATTGTCTAGTTCTTGGTGCAAGTGTTCGTGAAACTGTGTGTAGTTTGTGTGATTTTGACTGACAAGTTATTTTCAATGTTGTCGGCGTACTGGTTCTGAGGAGCCGGTCGGATGGCGTGGAGCAGTGAGGAATTCTCGGCGGGGCGTAGTTTGGCCGGGGCCCGCTGGCGGTCTCTACACGGTGTCGGAGAGTGTGGAGCTGTTCCCATTGCTACGTGGTCCGTGGCGCACCGACCCTGGACACGAAGGTTGAGTTTTGATTTAACCCACCAGCAAGTCAAGACTGTTCACATTCTGTCGTTTTGAGTTCGTTGTCGGCTGTTGGGATATTCCCGCGAGCAACAACGTGTGTTTTCAAGTTGGAAAATTCCAGCCACCATCCTCAAAAGAGGAAAGGCCGCTCGACCTGATGGGATACCAGTTCGATTTTACACAGAGTACGCGAAGGAACTTGCCCCCCTTCTTGCAGCGGTGTACTGTAGGTCTCTAGAAGAGCGTAGCGTTCCAAAGGATTGGAAAAGGGCACAGGTCATCCCCGTTTTCAAGAAGGGACGTCGAACAGATGTGCAGAACTATAGACCTATGTCTCTAACGTCTATCAGTTGTAGAATTTTGGAACACTTATTATGTTTGAGTACAATGACTTTTCTGGAGACTAGAAATCTACTCTGTAGGAATCAGCATGGGTTTCGAAAAAGACGGTCGTGTGAAACCCAGTCCGCGCTATTCGTCCACGAGACTCAGAGGGACATAGACACGAGTTCCCAGGTAGATGCCGTGTTTCTTGACTTCCGCAAGGCGTTCGATACACTTCCACACAGTCTTTTAATGAACAAAGTACGAGCATATGGACAATCAGATCAATTGTGTGATTGGATTGAAGAGTTCCTAGACAACAGAACGCAGTATGTCATTCTCAATGGAGAGAAGTCTTCCGAAATATGAGTGATTTCAGGTGTACCGCAGTGTCGTAGGACCGTTGATATTCACAATATACATAAATGACTTTGTGGATGTCATCGGAAGTTCACTGAGGCTTTTTGCGGATGATGCTGTGGTATATCGAGAGGTTGTAACAATGGAAAATGGTACTGAAATGCAGGAGGATCTGCAGCGAATTTACGCGTGGTGCAGGGAATGGTCATTTAAACCCAATGTAGACAAGTGTAATGTGCTGCGAATACGTAGAAAGGAAGATCCTTTATCATTTAGCTACAATATATCAGGTCAGCAACTGGAAGCAGTTAATTCCATAAATTATTTGGGAGTACGCATTAGGAGTGATTTAAAATGGAACGATCATATAAAGTTGATTGTCAGTAAAGCAGATGCCAGACTGAGATTCATTGGAGGAATCCTAAGGAAATGCAATCCGAAAACAAAGGAATTAGGTTACACTACGCTTGTTCGCCCACTGCTTGAATACTGCTCAGCAGTGTGGGATCCGTAACAGATAGGGTTGTTAGAAGACATAGAGAAGATCCAACGGAGAGCAGCGCGCTTCGTTACAGGATCATTTAGTAATCGCGAAAGTGTTACAGAGATGATAGATAAACTCCAGTGGAAGACTCTGCAGGAGAGACGCTCAGTAGCTCGGTACAGGCTTTTGTTGAAGTTTCGAGAACATTCCTTCACCGAGGAGTCAAGCAGTATATTGCTCCCTCCTACGTATATCTCGCGAAGAGACCATGAGGATAAAATCAGAGAAATTAGAGCCCACACAGAAGCATACCGACAATCCTTCTTTCCACGAACAAAACGAGACTGGAATAGAAGGGAGAACCGATAGAGGTACTCAACGAACCCTCCGCCACACACCGTCAGGTCGCTTACGGAGTATGGATGTAGATGTAGAGTTTCACTGTATTTGGTTATTTGAATTGAAGTGCACCTTGTTTTGTAAGTGAAAGTGAATTTAATATGCTTTTTTTGTACTTAAGCTGTGAAACGTAAAGGTATAATATGGTAAATACTCAGCCCAAAGTGATTGCTCGATGGAGTATTGCAGACGACCAAAGCAGTGTATATCGCTGCTTCAAAAGAGTAACTTTGAGAACCGGTCGCAGTTCTCGGAATGTGGTCTACCGGAACTACGAAGTAATGTGGCGTTTCTTGTGAAATTCTGTTTTCGGATGTAACATCGTTAAGAAAATATGGGCAAGCTAATATTTGAATTACGCACATCTGCTCTGTTGTAAATCCCGCTACGTCATCGGTCAGTGAACGTCCCATATACCGTTTTCATGAATCGCTTATTTAGTGTCTGATTTATTGATGGGGTTCTGAATAGCTACAGTATCAACAGATCCTAGCCTATGTGCTGCCGCAGTAGCTCAGAGGCGTTCCAGAGAACATCAGCTACTCATTTGTTGTTTGGTGATCTTGCGCTACAGTATTAAACAGTGTCTTTAGTGTGGGGAGGAAGTGTCCAGGTACCCGCTTAAAAAGAGTATTTTGGTTTACAATCTAAAGACAATGATGAGTGGGAAATTTATTTGCCCCAGGATCTCACTGCCGGCATATTTTAATATTGTCATCAGTCTCCGTTAGGTGGAAACTCAGGCACTTGAAGGTAAACAACACATAGCATGGGGCTCGCTCGCTCTATAAGGTATGGTTCAAATGGCTCTGAGCACAATGGGACTTAACGTCTGAGGTCATGTCCCCTAGAACTTAGAACTACTTAAACAAAACTAAACCTAGGGACATCACACACATCCATGCCCGAGGCACGATTCGAACCTGCGACTGTAGCGGTCGCGCGGTTCCAAGCTGAAGCACCTAGAACCGCTAGGCTACCCCGGCCGGCTATAAGGTATAATGAGGATCGTAGAAGAGTGCTGATAGTGTAACTAGGCAAAACAAAGTTTGAGCCATTAGAATGGATTGCTGAATGCCGCCCATCATCTCATAGAATGTATTTTAGTTGATTGTGTCAGTCCTCCTCCTGCATTCAGTCATTGTGTAGACGCCTTCTCGCGTTTTGTCTAGTTGACACCGAGCAGGGGTGTAATCGTTTCTCTCTTTGGTCCTGTCACTCTCATCAGCGAAAACTCCCCGGCTTTTGTGTCGTCCTAATTCCGCAGGTTCTGTTTTTGGCGTCGCATCCATCATGTAACTGCACCCCCTATTACACTTAACCGTCTTGTACTCAGCGGCGCCGTCGAAATGGGACCGTTCCCTCCCATGTTTGAATTTTGCCTTCAATGCGCCAAAACAAGAATCTCATCAAGCTGTACTCACGTCCTTAATGTTCGTTCACTCTGTAAATTCGCGACTCTCCAACTTGTGGGACGTAGCGGACTTGCTTCCTAATTAGGCCACTCTACAAGTTCTTAGGGATAATTGCCTGAGAGTGAAATCAAATATTTCCAGAGCTTATCAAAGGGTAGCAAACCGCTACAGTCCGCAGCTCGTAGTCGTGCGATAGTGTTCTCGCTTCCCACACCCGGTTTCCCGGGTTCGATTCCCGGCGGGTCAGGGATTTTCTCTGCCTCGTGATGGCTGGGTGTTGTGTGATGTCCTTAGGTTAGTTTGGTTTAAGTAGTTCTATGTTCTAGGGGACTGATGACCATAGATGTATAGATGTTAAGTCCCATAGTGCTCAGAGCCATTTGATTTGAAACAACTACAATGATAGACGCCGACCTGCCTATTTGATGACAGGAGACATGGTCTGCGTTCGCAAATTTAGAGATCATGACAAAGGGGCAAGGTATCCAGAAAATTCATGCCACGTTTTGTAGGTCCGTAGCGCATCATGAAGGTCCACACTTTAGCCACAATACAAGTGAAGGACGAGGCATCCAGTCATATGAAGATGTTATAGATAAGTCAGGTTGAACCTGCTGATTAATTTGTTTTGGTTTCACTTACCGATACATCTCCCCGGGAGTTCAGTTTACGAGCGAGAGGCTGAGCCATGGGCTGACTTCGATAGCTCACACGCAGCATCGTCTTGGTAAGTGAGAAGGTCTTTGGCTCCTTCTATGGTTTAAGAGACGATGTGGACGGTCCAAAACCAAGAGACAGTCGGTACTGGGTGTTTACGGTGAATGACGTGTTCAGTGGAACACAGGTGCTCCCTGGCAATTGGTCAGCCTTTCCGAAGCCTTCTTCCTGAAGTTCCAGTACAGCATTCATGGCTGCCGCATCGCGGTCTCGAAGTGGGGCCGTGGCAGTTCCAAAAAAAATTGTTCAAATGGCTCTGAACACTATGGGACTTAACGTCTATGGTCATCAGTCCCCTAGAACTTAGAACTACTTAAATCTAACTAACCTAAGGACATCACACAACACCCAGTCATCACGAGGCAGAGAAAATCCCTGACCCCGCCGGGAATCGAACCAGGGGAGGCAGTTCCAGATAAGTTTTATAGTCTGACGTCATTTTATGGATTTGTAGTTTTAGCTTGACGATGTCCACTGTTATTCTGAAGAAAGTTTGGTTATCCCAGCTGAAACCTAGGTAAATTCTAGGCAAACATTGCAACTGAGGCTGTTAATTATTAAAATTAAAAATAATTCTTTTAAAGTGTACTTGGTAGCCAATGATGTTCACTAGTTTTCCCCACACTTTCCTCTGGGACCTGCCGGTTGGTTTCCTCCTAAGATATAAGTTCTTGTGGGCTGTGTCAAGATGAAACATCCCCAGGACTGTGATTCTCCTCACCACTACCCCGGACATGCAGCAACCAGGGAACAGATAGCTGCAGTAATTACCCTCCGGCCCTGTAGAGAACTGTGTTGTCCAGTAAACAGAGAAACTCTTAATTATCTAAAAATGTACGCCAAAAACAAAACAGTGAAAGTTTCACAACAAACTTCTGCTACCCAACTATACATGACCTTCCTGACAGTACGCAGTTACGCACCAACTAATATTCTGGTTCAAATTAACCTCTTAATTGCGCACAACACAATGCACAACACTAGATATCCTCTCCCACTTCCCAAACCTCAGACCATATGTAATTTAATCCACACGTAGCTCCAGGTTCTTGCAGTCATGTTTATTCAAACAGCACCTCAAGTCCCCAGGTAGATGGTGACACTTGTGCCAATGCACCCAGAGTGCTTAGAAACATTCGCAAGCGACCAACATGAGCCATTTTTGTACGAGTAACAGGAGTCTAATGTTAACTGGTGATGACGTGCCAGTTACATGACAAGGTCCCTGATACTGGGTGCAATTTCTTTTGTGTTACCCTTTGGGATTTACGTTCTTAATGACGTTATCCACTGCCCTACCTTGTACTGTACCAGCTTCCATATTTTGTTCCCTGTCTGTTCTTGAGGTTCCAGGGCTTAGGTCTTTGCACGGCTCACACCCCCCTCCCGCCCTCCAAACATCTCACCATACTACTCTACCTCTCTGTGTTTTAGAAAATTCTTAACAGACTCACCGTCCTTGCCAGTTTTCATGTTTACCTTGTAAATGGCAAAGGAACCTTCCTTAATACATCATCCCATATGGCGGCAGCCCCGATCCAGTACTGAGCTTCAGATTATACACTACTGGCCATTAAAATTGCTACACCACGAAGATGACGCTACATACGCGAAATTTAACCGTCCGGAAGAAGATGCTGTGATAAGCAGATGATTAGCTTTTCAGAGCAATCACACAAGGTTGGCGTCGGTGGTGAGACCTACAACGTGCCGACATGAGGAAAGTTTCCAACCGATTTCTCATACACAAACAGCAGTTGACCGGCGTTGCCTGGTGAAACGTTGTTGTGATGCCTCGTGAAAGGAGGAGAAATGCGTACCACTACGTTTCCGACTTTGATAAAGGTCTGATTGTATCCTATTGCGTTTGCGGTTTATCGTATCGCGACGCTGCTGCTCGCGTTGGTTGAGATCCAATGACCGTTAGCAAAATATGGAATCGGTGGGTTCAGGAGGGTAATACGGAACGCTATGCTGGGTCCCAACGGCCTCTTATTATTAACAGTCGAGATGACAGGCATCTTATCCCCATGACTGTAACGGATCGTGCAGCCACGTCTCGATCCCTGAAACAACAAATGGGGATGTTTGCAAGACAACAACCATCTGCACGAACAGTTCGACGACGTTTGCAGCAGCATGGACTATCAGCTCGGAGACAACGGTTGCGTTTACCATTGACGTTGCATCACAGACAGGAGCGCCTGCGATTGTGTACTCAACGACGAACCTGGGTGCACGAATGGCCAACCGTAATTTTTTCGGATGAATCCAGGTTCTGTTTACAGGATCATGATGATCGCATCCGTGTTTGGCGACATCGCGGTGAACGCACATTGGAAACGTGTATTTGTCATCGCCATACTGGCGTATCACCCGGCGTGATGGTATGGGGTGCCATTGGTTACACGTCTCGGTCACCTCTTGTTCGCATTGACTGCAATTTGAACAGTGGACGTTACATTTCAGATATGTTACGACCCGTGGCTCTACCCTTCATTCGATCCCTGCGAAACCCTGCATTTCAGCAGGATAATGCACGACCGCATGTTGCAGGTCCCGTACGGGCCTTTCTAAGTACAGAAAATGTTCGACTGCTGCCCTGGCCATCACATTCTCCAGATCTCTAACCAAATGAAAACGCCTGGTGAATGGTGGCCGAGCAATTGGCTCGTCACAATATGCCAGTCCCAGTCACTACTCTTGATGAACTGTGGTATCGTGTTGAAGCTGTACCTGTACACGCCTTATAAGCTCTGTTTGACTCAGTGCCCAGGCGTATCAAGGCTGTTATTACGGCCAGGGGTGGTTGTTCTGGGTACTGATTTCTCAGGATCAATGCACCCAAATTGTGTGAAAATGTAATCACATGTCAGTTCTACTATAATATATTTGTCCAGTGAATACCCGTTTATCACCTGCATTTCTTCTTGGTGTAGCAATTAGGATGGCCAGTAGTGTACACAGGCACAACAAACAATAAATATGTGGCTTAGTCATTTTTGTGTGAGATTTCTGATGATTCTGCATTTTATGATTAGTATGAACCAGGTGCTCTGCCGTAACAATACCATGTGGCAGCAGGAAACTAGTTCTTAATTCGCAAAAGGAGTGGTTGTTTGATCAAATCGGACGTACAGGTCGTCCCTTGGTCCAAGACTATGGATTCTAGATGTTGACCAACGCTTGCAACACTGTTGCTGGCTGCTAATTATTAACGGATATCTGTTACACCTACCAAGAGAAGTGATCAGTAATGATTATTGCATAATGCTTTCCTTCAGGAGTCCAATTACGTGGGTCCACTATATCCATCCCAGTCATTTGAAAATATTTAATCATCTATGGCAACACTTGCAGTGTACTAGCTTATGGCTCATACCTGCTTGTTTTGGACCTTATATACAATTCTTTACATACTGGTCCACATTTCTCCTTCTCTTTATTCACCAATAGCACTCCGTAACTGTCTGCACACTCCATACCCAGACATAATGTGAATATGTGCCTCTTGCAGAACTCCTCCCTTTAGCTTAGTTTGCACCACGAGCAGGCTTAACCTTGGCACAGCTTCGATATCTAGAAAGGTCTTGATCGCACAGCTGTCAGATCAAGACCTTCCTATATTTCATAGCTGTGCCAGATTTGAAAGGTCACCTGCCTCAAGTGTGGAATTATTTCTACATTAAATAATGGAGACCCGACCTTGTCGTCTTACGTAACAGACCATCACAGGCAATGACCTGTGGCTGTGTGGCATACAACTCGCAGTATCAGTAAGCTGCACCGCTTTACGCTGTGCAGGACCATGACCTAGTGCCTGCACTGCCACTACCTTTATCCATTAACTATCTGCATTAGCGAATTTCGTACCAGATTTACATACAACTTCAAATTCGAACTTGCCCAGTCTTAAGGCCAACCTCATTAGCCTAGTGGAAGGGTCCTTTAGCCCCAAAAAAGTATTTAAGATCTCTGTGTTTGGTTACCATCTTAAATTTCTTTCCATATAAGTAACACTGAAAATATTTAGTACCATGTATCACACTGAAGTTTCTTTTCTCGTTCTGGAGTAGTTCCTTCGCCCTCTGTTTAACTGTCGTGAAATGCATATTATTCGATGTCCTTTAGTGCTTATCACCAAACACGCTCCAACACGTTATTTAAAGTGTCACATGAAAGCACAAAAGCCAGGAAAACTAACACTGGACTTTATGTTAATATCTTCTTCAACTCCTGGAATGCATCCTGGCACTCATTTGCCACCTCGAAATTTATGCTTTTATTCTACAACTCTGTAAATGTTCTTGGGACCTTTCCGAACTATTTTACGAATTTTCTATAGCAACTTACTAAACCCAAAACGATTGTTGCTCCTTACAATTTCTGGAAACTGGAAAATCTTTGACCGCCTGCACCAACCTAGGGTATTTATAACCCCATCACTATTAATTATGCCCCCCAGTACACAACTCCTTCCAAAGAAAATGATACATCTCAGTACTTAGTCAAATGCGTTGTACGAAGTCCTATAAAAACTTCTCATAACTGTCAAATACGTTCTGTAATATTCTTTGCGAAATAATTATATCTGATATCCTTTGCGAAAACAATTATATCATTGAGATATATCATACATTGCCATGGTTTCAGGCCACTTAATACTTAATCCGACAATCAGTGAAAAGTTGCAGGAGCATTTTTTAACTTGAACTACATCCATTGATGCTGATACTGATCCCAGGAGACTGAGTCGGTCGATTCTCAGGCAATGTCTTCAGCTCACATAGTATCCATTCCTCAGTTCCATCGCAGAGAAATACTTGCACTGCCCCAAATTTTCGATAGTCTCAATGATATTTGGTATCTGGTGCATGTCTGACACTATCTTGTTATTAAGATGTCTTTGGTCACAGCAAAACCTATGTCTGTCAGATCCACGTAGTGGGTTCTTCGGCATCTCCATCACAGCTCTCCCCCATGGACAACTTATCTCCTGTACTATACCATCTGCTGCCAACGGATTAGTAGAATCTTTCATTACTGGGTATGAATAACAAGGTATATGATACAGTTCCGCTATAGGAATTCGATGTAGTCTCACTTGTGTTGGTGGTAACAGGTCTCGAGGAACAGAACAGGTCCTCAAATCTGATAACTGCACCTCCATTCGGACAATATCGTGCGAATTAAGCCTTAATATTTATGTTCACAGTTCAAGTGATACACACTTAAGACAAACAGAGCTTCAGGGTAAGAAACTTTATATTATGCTGCAAAAAATACTACAGGGTCGAACACTTACTTTCTTAAAGTGAGTTGTCTGTGTACCAGTGTAATTCATAGCGTTTTTCATCTCAACAGAAATGCATAATACCATTAATTCCAGATAATTTCTGTTTCTATTTGACTTCGTAAGTAAACCAAGTATTGACCATACTTTCGTAAGACCCTCAAATAAGATGGTGAACTGTTTAAGGCAATGACTTTTTGCAAGACAGTGGTTCCACCATTCTAATTCGTGTCTTCAGTGCTTTCTCTGATTCGGGTAAGGCATGAGCCCAAAATGTTACTTACACAGACTTATCATCGAATCTACACTTCCGTCCTTCTTTCTGTAAAAAATGACGATGCTAAGTATTTTTTCCAATACCCCTATACAGACGCCGGAAATTTTACACCTCACAAGAATCGAAAATTTTTTAAAACAGCAACTTACAATGTTAAAAACAGTTACACATCTTTAGATACCAATTTCTCCTCCCTGACATCTCCGGATACAGTTTCATTACTTATGGCAAAGAAATTTCACGTTACTATAATTCGCTTATCACACTTTACACTGTGCTAACTGATAGGAAATAAGTCTTTCGCGTAGGGCCAGGAATTTACAGGCACTCTCGCGCCAATTGACGGGCACATGTGGCATGCCTGTGGCTGTGACAGCGGCCTAGGTAGGAGCAAGCTGCTGCCGTTTTGTGAAGGCCGAGTACCTCTGACCTTTCCTCCGTATCGATAATCAAACCTGTAGGGAATCTGAATCACTGTTTTATATTAAAAGTTTTAAGAGTAACACTACTGAAACAGCATTTTCTGTGTATCCTTTAACGTTACTCGTACAGAAAGCTAGTAGCACACGTGGATAGGAGCAAGAGACGTACTGAAAAGCCGGAACATGAATCATATATTCAAAATTATAGTATATATAAATCTGCCTCCTTTAGAAATACAGTAACGGAAAAATTGCTACATTAAGAAGGAGTTGTTCGACATAAACGAAAGTAGGTAGGCTTGTTTCTACATCCACAACAAGATGACTATTCAAACTTCGCGCCAGTGGCGTAAGAGTGGCGATAGTAGAGCCTGTATGAGGACGAAAATGTGACTTGCTTTAAATACACGATCCAACGGTCGTCAGAGTTAGCTGGTTTTGACACTGGTGAGCTGATGTTAGCCAATAATGCCTTTAAGGTGACAAACACACCTTTATCAACACTTCACTGGGTTGGACGCTATCGTGTAATATGGCTACGAGAAGCTGGAACTTCCTTCTACGATACTGCAGAAAGACTGGCAGGTATATGATCACTGTACATGATTGCTGGCAGCGGTGGTCACGAGAATGTATGGTAACAAGAAGACCAGACTCCGAACGACAACCTGTCATTACCGGGGGGAAACACTATCCTTTCAGAAATGTCAAAACTGAAACATATTAATATAACATGTCAGCACGAATCCATCAATCTTGTAATAAGTCTTAAGATACCTTCAAACTCAGAAAGCTACACAATACAAAGATTTACGGTGTACAATTTAGTCAGCACAGAACCCAGTGGCCTAAACTTGAAAACACTTTTCTTAATGCCAAGATCTTATTGTCTGAGTAGGCAGTAACTACGGGATGAAATATATGACAAATAAAGACATTTCAGTATGTGAGGACAGCATTGAATATCACAGTCTGATTTCGATACAACTCATTTTCATATATTTCCACACATTTAGTTAAGTTCTCCAGGTTGGCAGATTGGACACATTTCCTTCTTTAGAGCTCTGAAAGGAGGAACATCCTTGTTCATGTTACTGACATTACATTATTTCATTACGTTCTTTCTTTACGAAAATGTTACGACAACCCCCGGGAGACAGTTATTCTTTATTCCACCTTCGATCTTCAGGTGCTATGCCTGCCACTGGGATCGTTTGATGCATGAAGCGTTACAAAAATATATTTTCCTTTTTTTAATTGCTTTTACGAGGAATTCGAATCCTGCCTTGGGCATGGATGTGTGTGATGTCCTTAGGTTAGTTAGGTTTAAGTAATTCTAAGTTTTAGTGGTCTGATGACCTCAGATGTTAAGTACCATAGTGCTTAGAGCCATTTGAACCAATTTTTTCAGCACAGAACGCAGTGGCCTAAACTTTAAAACTTTTTAATGGCAAGATCTTATTGTGTGAATAGGCAGTAACTATAGAACGAAATATATGACAAATAAAGATATTTCAGTATGTGAGGACAGCAATGAATATCACTGTCTCATTTCGATACTACTCATTTTCATATATTTGCCCAGACATAGTAAGTTTTCCAAGTTGGCAGATTGGACGCATTTCCTCCTTTAGAGCTCTGAAAGGAGGAACATTCTCGTTCATGTTATTGACATTACATTCTTTCATTACGTTCTTCCTTTACGAAAATGTTACGAATACCCGAGGGAGACAGTTATCCTTTATTACACCTCCGACCTTCAGCTGCTGTGCCTGCCGCAGGGAGCGTTTGGTGCTTGAAGTGTACCATACAAAAATGTATTTTCCTGCTTTCATTACTTTTACGAAGAAAGGGACTGCTGTATCACAAAACGTATATGTAATATCAGTGACCGATTAATATATGTTAACTGTAACTCACAGACTGTATCCATAAGACGAAGTAAGTAACCTGTGTATTGGATTCATATTTTATTTTATATATATATTTTTTTTTGACATAAACGAAGTATTAGGAAGCCAAGACTTTATCTTCTGGCCACTCGCTTTTGTTCTATCACTCGATGGATTAGGAGGTACACTTTGTCATTCCTAACCTGTATTAGATTTATTGAATAATAATAATTTTATTCATCAATACTGGCTTCTGCAGTTGTTGGGGAAATCTTTTGCTGCTAAGAGAATGATTTTGTATGATGATCTAATAGTCTTTCGGTAGATTCCTCACATTGCCTCAAGGAAGAACGACCGATACCTTATCACGTCGTGTCATATGGTATTTTATTCTCCGCCGGTCTAACCTTCAGATATATGTTTACAAAGTCCGATTTTTTTTATTATTATTGCATTTTACATGGAAGTATTTTCACCATCAGCGACCCTTCAAACCATGATCATGTTCAATAGCTATCAGGGCCTGATACGTAAAATGATCACGATGTGCGATGGCATAAGAATTTGAATGACGGGTATTCCGTACGGTAGAGAGTTTGATTGCATTGCGATCTCTATAATGTTACTAACCACATCGTTCGATCGCATAGCGTGTCTTTTCCGAGGCTAACCTTTACTCATGAATTACGTATTTTTATCAAAATTTAAATATTTCCTCCACTTTTACCTATCAGGAAGGAAAGATACGTTACAACTGGCGACGCGGGACTTGACCTCCTGTACAGGTGTGAGAATGTTCACGTGACCACTGAAACCAGCATCATCGTACTTCTGACGCAGCACGTCTAACTTGTGTAGTAATTCTGCGAAATGACCATCCCACCACTCGAAAGGCCACAATTTGAGCCCTTTCGAACTAGCTCAGTCGGCTGTAGGAAGCACGAGTGCATCTCTGTGGCATGGTTGCCTGCTTACTTCACACGGCCCTACCACAGTGAGCCTTCTACCTGTGAACATTCCCTATTAAATGTTAGGCATAAATGACAATCCGATTGCTGTGCCACAATGCTCTATGGGTGGATGACGTTGAAACCGTTATCAGTACATCTACGATCTCACAGGTGGCATATCACCCCATTGGATGAAGATCGACTTCTTTCCAGGTGTTTTACTTTTTCTGGCAGCGTATACTGCAAATAAATTCATTGTTGCGAGTAATAAGCCGACGAGACACTCAGTAGGACAAAAAATATTGACTACTGGCCATTAAAATTGCTACACCACGAAGATGACGTGCTAGAGACGCGAAGTGGCGACACCTAGAACGCGCTCACATGAGGGAAGTTTCAAACCGATTTCTCATACACAAACAGCAGTTGACCGGCGTTGCCTGGTGAAACGTTGTTGTGATGTCTCGTGTAACGAGGAGAAATGCGTACCACGTTTCCGACTTTGATAAAGATCGGATTGTAGCCTGTCGCGATTGCGGTTTATCGTATCGCCACATTTCTGCTCGCGTTGGTCGAGATCCAATGACTGTTAGTAGAATATGCAACCGGCGGGTTCAGGAGGGTAACACGGAACGCCGTGCTGGATCCCAACGGCCTCGTATCACTAGCAGTCGAGATGACAGGCATCTTATCCGCATGGCTCTAACGGATCAACCGATGGGGACGTTTGCAAGACAACAATCATCTGTACGAGCAGTTCGACGACGTTTGCAGCAGAATGGACTATCAGCTCGGAGACCATGGCTGCGGTTACCCTTGACGCTGCATCACAGACAGGAGCGCCTGCGATGGTGTACTCAACAACGAACCTGGGTGCACGAATGGCAAAACGTCGTTTTTTCGGATGAATCCAGGTTCTGTTTACAGCATCATGATGGTCGCATCCGTGTTTGGCGTCATCGTTGTAAACGCACATTGGAAGCGTGTATTTGTCATCGCCATACTGGCGTATCACCTGGCGTCATGGTATAGGATGCCATCGGTTGCACGTCTCGGTCACCTCTTGTTCGCAATGACGGCACTTTGGACAGTGGACGTTACATTTCAGATGTGTTACGACCCGTGGCTCTACCTTTCATTCGATCCCTGCAGAACACTACATTTTAGCAGGATAATGCACGACCGCATGTTGCAGGTGCTGTACGGGCCTTTCTGGATACAGAAAATGTTCGACTGCTGCCCTGGCCAGCACATTCTCCAGATCTCTCACCAATTGAAAACGTCTGGTCAATGGTGGCTTAGCAACTGGCACGTCACGATACGCCACTCACTACTGTTGATGAACGGTGGTATCGTGTTGAAGCTGCATGGGCAACTGTACATGTAAACGCCATCCAAGCTCCGTTTGACTCAACGCTCAGGTGTGTCAAGGTCGTTATTACGTCCAGAGGTGGTTGTTCTGGGTACTGATTTCCCAGGATCTATGCACCAAAACTGCGTGAAAAGGTAATCTCATGTCAGTTCTAGTATAATACATTTGACCAATGAATATCCGTTTATCATCTGTATTTCTTCTTGGTGTAGCATTTTTAATGGCCAGTACTGTATAAAGGAATCCCAGGTGAAGAAAGAATTGAGAGAGTATTGTCAAGTTGTACTTATCTGGAAATAATAAACTTATTTTGTGTTACAGATATAATGCAGTCACTGCAACAAACATTGAAAATATCGGGTAAAGAAATCTTTGCTTTGTCTTTTGCTATCAGACGTCACGAATCTGCAAAGTGGGCATATTGTATCCCATCATAAATTTTTCAATTTGCAATTTTAAGAATTTTAACTATACTAATTGTTGGTTTCGCATGTGTCGTGACACTAAGGTAGCTGCTATAGCATTCTCTATAGTAAAAAGTCGACTCAATCTTGTTTTGTAATGTAGTGCACCTCTGGTGGAAAGTACAAAAGTAAATTCATTGTTGCAAAGTGCATTACATCCACCCAAACTCAAAAGAAGTGAGTAACATCAGTTTCTAAAATTAATAACTATGTTATGACGAAAATTAGCAAGTTAGGAAATATGGGTCATGTTGAAGAAATAAAGAGTGAAGAATATATCGAAAATAACAACAGTGCGGAGCCGGACGCTGAAATTACAGACGGCGCGCCATTGAAACTGAAATACAACTACATCCGTCCCAAGCGAAACAGTTCAGCAAACATCAGTAAGAGCAGATGTGATGTTATGTCGAAATGTAGGAGCTTTGACGAACAGTACGCTAAATAATATTGCGAAATACCAATCAAAAGAATTACGAATCAATTTTAATTGCATTTCGTAGAGCTTAACACGAACCAAGTAAACGTGACGAAAGAAAAGATAGTCGAATGAAAGAGAATTTTCAACGTCTAGCGAGATGTTTAGGGCTCAGGTGAAACACAATTTTAATCAGGTTGCAAAAGAACAATCGCGTCATATAAAAATAACGCTTGATTAGATCGTGAAGGAACAATCCGATTAGACCAATGCGAATTTCGAGGGAATACGTTCCGAAATAACAGTACGTGTACATGTATCAAGGTATACCGGACGCGATAAAACAGTAATCGGAAAAAGTGGGAGCATTAAAAACGGCGCAAAGCACACTGGAAACATCGGTACAACAGCTCACAACTCAATTTCAGACTTTAGTTGTGAAGCAAAAGGGTAAGTAAGACCAAACAGGGTTTTTACGTGCAACACCAGGAATTTCGTTAAGAGAGCAAAGCACACTGGAAACATCGGTACAACAGCTCACAACTCAATTTCAGACTTTAGTTGTGAAGCAAAAGGGTAAGTAAGACCAAACAGGGTTTTTACGTGCAACACCAGGAATTTGGTTAAGAGAGCAAGAGGCGCCACACCGAATTACGTCCTGCAGCTAAAAGGGTGAGTGAGAAAGTAGTGCTGTAGTGCAGTGCTTATGTTGAAAATCTACAGTAACAAACGAATTAATATACATTAAAACTTAGTTAAAATGCGAAATACCACAATGGCCAGAACAAGTGAATACTCAGGACAATGGCCAGTGGCTACAGACAACAACGATAAAGTCTGGCGCGCACGATCTCACACCAGTAAGTACAAGCCCGGGGGACTTGTTCGGAAATGCAGACAGTGCAGGGAGGAGAGGGGCCAGACAGTCCTTGCACACGTAGTTGATTCGATCATACTGGGGCAAGGCCGACGCTATTCGCTACACTACTAGAAGAGAGCCTCTAAAACATAGGCACTTTCTGGGGCTATATTTTCTTTGGAGAAAAATCATCATACCTGATTGTATTCGTAAGCAGCTTTAGAGGTATGTTATCCCAAACATAGAAAGACCAGCAAAGATTAAGTTTATGTCAGTTTACAGAGAAGGGAATGCAGAACTCTGGGCCATGGAAACACTCGAAAAGTGTCAAAGTTAGGAAGCATTTGAAAGATTTTTCATAAATAATGGTCTCATCTACACAGGAGCTTCTTAGGAAGGAATTGTACGATAGCCATATAACATGAGCGGTTTAAGAAAGTATTTCGAGTGATATCAAAACAAAACGAGATATTAAGATGAGCCCACGTTTCACTAAAGAGTTACTAAACTGTTAAAATCGAAGTAACGACCGCATACAAGGAAACCATTATCAGTGCACAGGAGGCAAATCTCGAGCAGTTTGTCTGTTCTTCATTCTTTGGATTTAATACACGAGGAATTAAAGTGGAACACTGGCGATGGCGCTGGTCAGCAGGCAGCAGCCAGCAGCGGCTACAAGAAACCATAGTTTGGATGCTGGATGGTGCAACAGCAGCGTGCAACCACACTGCGGATCTACGAATGTAAACCGACCATTGCATCAAAACGACGCTCCTTATTTAAACAATAAAGAGAAGAATGATCACCAGTTTAATCCGGGATACACCAATGACACACATGGTAATGTTAGCAGTGGCAGAACAGACATGACATTACGTGGGGGCATCACAGGATAAACAACACCAGACTGCAGCATGCAAAGTACCCGAATGTAGGTGACAGGCAGATGCCTAGTCCCAGTGATAATCCAAATTGGTAGTAACCAGGCAACCCGAAGTGGTCACCACCACATAACAAATCAGTTAAAATAGTGGAGACGTCGGAAGGTCATGCTTCAATGACTTCGAGTGAGTCGACAAATTCAACGCAACCGTACTAAGGCCTCCGGTGCAGGTCATGGGGTGGAAAGAGGGCAAAGATGTAATTGCAGCATAGATATTCATAAATAGGACGACGATACAGACATTTGTGAGAAGCCATAGATGCGTACAAAGAGCAGATGGAGTAGCTAGTCAAAGCGACCTTTGGTGTGAACATGGAAAGAACTCCAACTACTACAGTGTAGAAGCAGGAGTCAAAGTCAGATGCTACGTCGAGCAATTTTTTCAACAAAATCACTGAGATTTCTTGGGTACCAACCTCGCCAGTGCTTAACTGTAAGATTTCGGGAGCAATTGCGGCGAAATTGTGAAATGGCAGGTGGAGACTAAATTGAATACAGGTAATGAAGCAATGAAATGCACATGTCTGACTGTCAAAGGCTTAACTATGAGCTGCATAATCACGTTGGAATTCATGTGTGAGACAAACAGTGCCAGCGAGCTTTCAGGAGCTTATTGGGTCTTGACAGTTGATGGTAAAGAAGTCACTGTGGATCCATTAGAAAATAAAGCATAATCTGGGTGGTACTTTCAGGGAAACAGAGTAACAGTTATATACGAGAAATTACTGTATATTAAGGATGTGCAGTCTCAAAATTTGGCGAATTATAGTCATACACTAACAACATTGACGTGGAATTTAACTTGAACCCCATTCAGACCAAAGATGTACAGTAGTCATGCCTCGATGCTGCACAGCAATCTACTAATGAAATATATTGATGCCCTTTTTGACAAAACCAGGATCCTTAAGCTGTATGACGTGGAAGTAGTCCTCCACAAAATCTAATGCTGATATACTCACTCGTACCTCATCATGTTGAGAAAAAATTAGAGACTAGATTTCACAGTATATAGTAGACCAATGCGTAAGAAATAGTACTGTATCTCCTGCGATGGTCTTGAATTGGAAATTTGTAAATGCCATGTAGTGATAATTGTTGTATGAATAGCTGGTGACGTACACCAAATAATAAAAAAAAGCATTGCATTGCAATATATTCCATTGACATTCGAGACTCTTTGACCTTTTTCTTTTCTTTGTTCTTCTTCTGTTCTTGGACTCGAAGAAGAAATAAGGAGTGTCTGAGGTTCATCTTTCTGTAACAGTGTATGTATGTTGTAAACGAAACTAAAATATATCTGGTCATGACTTGAAATTTGTGTACGGTAATCAGTTATTTGTAAACCAAACCCTTGCTTGTCCTGAGTAGACGTGGCCTTAACGGGACATTGACCATCGTTAGGTGCCATACTAGAAAATAATTAGCAATTTTCTTTCAGCTCATCTTCGAGACGTGCCGCCGGTTAGGACACTAAACATTCTTTCTGATTCCAGGAACTATGCGGCCGCTACGAGTAGTTTAATATGTTTATCTTTCCGATTTTCTCAAAGTTGCGAGATAAAATCCCAGGCAGAAAAGCCTGGTACAGGATTCTAGTTCTATTATAAGATTTCACCTGCAAAAGATTATGCTTGTATCTTATATTGGTGTTCGAGATGAAACCACGATCTGGAATTACAGGTTCTATTACTTCACATGGAACTGACATACGAAATATTATCTGGTGCTAAAACACATAAATTTTAACTACAATTTTGATATATACTGAGGAATATTTGTGACAATTCAAGACAGAGACAATTAGTTATTTATAGTCCCGTAATTACCCTGAGTACGGAGCTAATTTGTTGACTTCTGAACCGCGTCGGGCTACATTTAATTACATCACTCGGTCCATACTATTATTAATTATTCCTCTTCTGTTCTGACATCACTTTATTAAAATCTGTCAAATCATACATTAATTAAATTAAATTAATTTACAAAATTCACATGTCAATAAGACATAAAAAAGACAAAGCCATGCATGTGTACTTAAGTTACCAACGAGTAACGAGTATGTTTCCTTGAACAAAATAACTTGCGGTACAGGTACAGTCGTCCTGAAAAGTATACGAACGACCTAAATTGCATTTCGCCTTATTCCCATGCAGCCTGCAAAACGCAGCTGTGTAGCTGGTCCTCTAAACCGTCTTCGGTACTGTCGTTTGACTATTGAAAATGGTTCCAACAAGTCACTGCTAGAAAATACTGTTCTATATCGCAATAACTCAACATGTAAAGTATTACCACGATAATACAAATACCAGGGAACACCTTATCACAGATAAGACTGTCCTTAAGGCTTGTAAGCTCACATTTAACACAATAAATGACAAACCTGAAATGTTGCCACTCTCATTATTAAATCAGATAGGTTTTGCACGTAGTAGGTTCGTTGTATTCATGACTTACTCTTCAAAGTAACATACCGTACTTATTATTTAACACGAAATTGCATTATAAAGTTATTCACGAGCACCTAGTTGAGAATATACACTCCTGGAAATGGAAAAAAGAACACATTGACACCGGTGTGTCAGACCCACCATACTTGCTCCGGACACTGCGAGAGGGCTGTACAAGCAATGGTCACACGCACGGCACAGCGGACACACCAGGAACCGCGGTGTTGGCCGTCGAATGGCGCTAGCTGCGCAGCATTTGTGCACCGCCGCCGTCAGTGTCAGCCAGTTTGCCGTGGCATACGGAGCTCCATCGCAGTCTTTAACACTGGTAGCATGCCGCGACAGCGTGGACGTGAACCGTATGTGCAGTTGACGGACTTTGAGCGAGGGCGTATAGTGGGCATGCGGGAGGCCGGGTGGACGTACCGCCGAATTGCTCAACACGTGGGGCGTGAGGTCTCCACAGTACATCGATGTTGTCGCCAGTGGTCGGCGGAAGGTGCACGTGCCCATGGACCTGGGACCGGACCGCAGCGACGCACGGATGCACGCCAAGACCGTACGATCCTAGGCTGTGCCGTAGGGGACCGCACCGCCACTTCCCAGTAAATTAGGGACTCTGTTGCTCCTGGGGTATCGGCGAGGACCATTCGCAACCGTCTCCATGAAGCTGGGCTACGGTCCCGCACACCGTTAGGCCGTCTTCCGCTCACGCCCCAACATCGTGCAGCCCGCCTCCAGTGGTGTCGCGACAGGCGTGAATGGAGGGACGAATGGAGACGTGTCGTCTTCAGCGATGAGAGTCGCTTCTTCCTTGGTGCCAATGATGGTCGTATGCGTGTTTGGCGCCGTGCAGGTGAGCGCCACAATCAGGACTGCATACGACCGAGGCACACAGGGCCAACACCCGGCATCATGGTGTGGGAAGCGATCTCCTACACTGGCCGTACACCACTGGTGATCGTCGAGGGGACACTGAATAGTGCACGGTACATCCAAACCGTCATCGAACCCATCGTTCTACCATTCCTAGACCGGCAAGGGAACTTGCTGTTCCAACAGGACAATGCACGTCCGCATGTGTGCCGTGCCACCCAACGTGCTCTAGAAGGTGTAAGTCAACTACCCTGGCCAGCAAGATCTCCGGATCTGTCCCCCATTGAGCATGTTTGGGACTGGATGAAGCGTCGTCTCACGCGGTCTGCACGTCCAGCACGAACGCTGGTCCAACTGAGGCGCCAGGTGGAAATGGCATGGCAAGCCGTTCCACAGGACTACATCCAGCATCTCTACGATCGTCTCCATGGGAGAATAGCAGCCTGCATTGCTTCGAAAGGTGGATACACACTGTACTAGTGCCGACATTGTGCATGCTCTGTTGCCTGTGTCTATGTGCCTGTGGTTCTGTCAGTGTGATCATGTGATGTATCTGACCCCAGGAATGTGTCAATAAAGTTTCCCCTTCCTGGGACAATGAATTCACGGTGTTCTTATTTCAATTTCCAGGAGTGTATATGAACTTCAAATGACACGACGAACCGTCTCCTTCTGCATCTCGATTCAAACCCAGGTCATGCAGACTAAGCAAAGATTCCGGGACTGACGAGAACTAAGACATTCCTGACTAGGTATACAGAGAGTGATATACTTCGATTTTAGCCAGTATCGGGTAGCAAATATCAACTTTAAATTACATAATGTAAACAATTTTAACGGACACGAATTCTTACCACACATATATTGTCCCTGTGAACGAACTACGAGAGATGTTAAATATTGCTTCTTCAAAGGTAACTTACATGAAATGCTGTGAGGTAAAGCTTTGTGTTGGACAGGGACTCTAACCCAGAAACTTACCGGATTGATACTGAAGCACAATCAACTGTGACATATCGGATTTTCTCAGATGTTTTAACTGAAATGACGAGAAGAAACATTAATTTTTTCCTTCGCAGGAATCCAATACGGCACCTATCGCTGATATATTCTAGAGAAAACGAACGTCAAATATTGGTTTGTTACACCAGCAGCGACATGCGAAAACATGTTTGAAATAGAAATAATGTGACGAAGACACTCAGTACTGACTGGGAATCAAACCCAACATATATCGTTGTGTTCTCATGCTAGAGCTTGATAATACATAATGAAAACTTTAGTGCTGGGCCAGGATTCAACACATTCACACGCAATATGTGGAGATGTTGAGGAATCTGCAGTCCTGAATAAACAACAAACTGTAGTCGAGCTGTATTCTCACGAAGGGATTAAATTCCGTGTTAAAGACGGTCTGGGTTGCATTCACAGTTCAGAACCAATTTTATCAACATACAGAAGCTCAAATAACACAAAGAATAATTGTCCTGTGACCCTACATAGCGATAGTTTTGTCTTTAGAATTAAATAACTAATATAAGAAGGGTTACTGGAGATAGAGTTTCTACATGTCGCCAATCCTGACTTTATTCTGATTCAACCGAATGTCTACTTGGTAGAGAAGGAATATAATGTTTAATGTGAATTTCAGATCACAATGCAATTATACCTTCTTGGTGTAGCTAGAAGAGAATAGAATCTGTCTCACCCTATCAAAAATCATCGGCAGAAGTTAGAATCTTACCGGACCATAAGTATAAAAACCTATCATCAATCCAACAAACCACCGAATACTCTTCTTTATGATTCATTTTCGTATCGTAATGAGAATTCAGACAGATAGGCTCTCTCTAGTGGTTTGCAGCATGTTCAGTACATTCATTTACTTGGTTGACCGAATCGCCATGAACTATCTGACTAGGCTTCCCAGTGCATACATTCGACTCTATTTTGTAACCACCGAAATAAAATCAAAACCTGCCACCTACACAGAACTGCCAACAGTGTAGGATGCAGACATTTAAATAGGAAGCGTACGTTTCCACTTGAGCTGTTCTATTGCACTATCTCTTTGTTGAAAACGTCGTGCGGTGCAAAAGAAAAGCTGTAACTGTCTCTCTCTCACAAGTCTATATCCGGCCGTATGCATTATCTCGGAGCATGTGGAATGTGGAAGTTATGGAGCAATTTTTCTTGAGTTGTGAAGCTGCTGTAGCAACGTGTCAGCTAGTAGCGTAACGGTAAGCGTCGTGCACTGTACATAAGACGTCGCGAGTTGAGTACTTTCACTGCCAATTTTTTTTTAAAAAAAAACCCAATTGTGCAGTCTACTGAAGTTATCAATCCAACGGAACTTTGAACATAATTCCCTTCATTTCTCAACCCAAAATATTCGCATGTGGAAAAAGGGCTAACTTCTACGACATTTTGTTCTTTTCAGGTTTAATAGACGTCCAGGCATTAGATGCATCTCGAAACTTTTGTATTAGGTATCGGGAGAGCGCATCGTGTGAAAATACGTCAGAAAAGTATTTTCTACATTAGCTGTCGTGTGGTAGTGGCATTTTATTCTTCTTCAAACCTTGTTTGACAGATTTAACTCAGAACAAGATTTCTACATGCATGTAATCAATAAACTGCATGTGGATTGTCAGACTGTTATACATATCGTCAGCGAATACGCATATATCGTTGATGATTAATTTCTCTCTCATGTTTACTATTGTTTTGATAACACTAAAAGAAACCTTGCGAAAATTGTGCACGTTATTATAAGAAATGAAATGAAACTACCCCCGATAAACTTATGACGATGTCTTTTTTAATAAAACTGAGTATCTGTACACAAGCGTGCCTCTAACGACAGGAATTAGTAAAATACTACTGACTTAGATTTCGATTGGGTCTGTGTTTCATTGTTATGCTGTGTCATACTCAAGAGGTATGCAAATGTGGCATTATATAAATAAAATTATTTATTCCTAGAAACGCAATATGAGCCTTTCAGCAGTGGAAACTGACGTTACCTGTTGTGCAGCAATGTAAGTTTTTCACCATTTCACTATGACCCGAAAGTATTTTCTTGCAATTTGCTTATTGATGTTTGATCTGACTGCTTGTAGCTCTTTCACAGAAGGGATAAAAACGTTATAGTCAACGAGAGTCAAACCGCAAACCACAATAGCGGTTTTTCTCAGGTCAATGGAAATGACAGGAAAAATCAAGTGAACTTTGAGGCTTAATTCCGTGCACACCAGGAAGTAACTCGTCGATCACCGAGTTGCCAAACATACCTTGCCTTGTGAGACCTTAACTTTTCCCGGCGAATCGAATGTTCAAATAACTTACGGGTTTGCTGCCGGGTGACGTCGTCGAACACCGTCGATATTTCGACAGGAGCACACCCTGCCATTCTCAAGGCACTAATGCAAGGAAGAAAAAATGTGCAAGTAAATTTAATACCTCGGTTCACAGAGGAGAAACAAGGAAGAAACCACACACAAAACAAGTGTCAACCAATGATAACCAACATCAGAGACATCTATAGTTACTATTAATCAACAGGCGAGGTAGCACTAATTCTGTCCTTTAGTTTTTTGATGAGAGACAGAGCCGGATTCCAAGCAGCATTTAAACAAAATCCACCATCTATGTTAATAAGGTTGCTTGATAGTATGATTTCAACAGCTTCCTTAATAACACTATCCCAATTGCTGGACGTGCAAGCCAGAATCTCCGGTGTCAACTCAATGTTCTGCAATAGCGGATTTGCTCGGCCGTTGTAAGCGTGTGTGACGCTTATGTTCAATACACCGGTCTTCCACAGTCCTGATCGTCTGACCAATATATGACATGCCACAACTACAACGAATGCGATAGACCTCCAGCCTTACGCAAACCAAGATCATCTTTTACGGACGCCAACAGGGCCTTAATCTTAGAAGGTGGTCGAAAAACACATTTCACATCATATTTCCGCAAAATACGGCCAATCCTGTTGGAAATGCTTCCTGCGGAAGGCAAAAAGGCCGTAGACTAACGTGCCACTTCGTTGCCATCGTCACTCACCCGTTGCACAGAAGGCTGATGGCGCAACGGACGTTTGATCTGCCTTTCACTACAACCATTCTGACGAAAGGTGACTTCGAGATGTGCTACCTCAGCGGGCAAACTTTCGGGGTCTGAGATAACGTGGGCCCTGTGTACCAAGGTGCGAAGTACTTCTTCACGCTGAGCTGGATGGTGACAACTATCAGCTCGCAGATACAAGTCAGTGTGGGTGGGCTTCCTGCAAACAGAATGTCCCAATGTACCATCACTCTTCCTTTTGACCAACACATCAAGGAAATCAAGGCATCAATTCTTTTCCACCTCCATAGTGAACTGAATATTCGGGTGGATTGAATTCAGATGTTCCAAAAACCGGTTTAAATTCTCACTACCATGAGACCACACAACAAAAGTATCGTCTACATATCTGAAAAAACACGCAGGATTCAAGGTCGCTGACTCCAATGAACATTCCTCAAAGTCCTAAAAAACACGCAGGCTTCAAGGTCGCTGACTCCAATGAACGTTCCTCAAACTCCTCCATAAACAAATTGGCCACAATAGGTGACAACGGGCTTCCCATTGCAACTCCATCAGTCTGTTCGTAGTACTGACCATTGAATAAAAAGTAAGTGGAAGTCAGAACATGTCGAAACAAATTTGTTAACTCGACACCAAACTTAACCTCAATTAGTTGCAACGAATCAGAGAGAGGAACGCGAGTGAAAAGAGAAACCACATCAAAACTGACTAAAATATCAGAGTCATTCAAACGCAATTCTTGAAATCGACGTAAGAAATCTGCAGAGCTCTTAATGTTGTGTTCACACCTACCTACTAGTGGACTCAACAAACTAGCAAGATGTTTAGCTACACGATATGTCGGAGCACCAATATTAGACACAATAGGCCTCAACGGAACAGCCTCTATATGGACATTTGGGAGGCCATATAATCTACACTCCTGGAAATGGAAAAAAGAACACATTGACACCGGTGTGTCAGACCCACCATACTTGCTCCGGACACTGCGAGAGGGCTGTACAAGAAATGATCACACGCGCGGCACAGGGGACACACCAGGAACCGCGGTGTTGGCCGTCGAATGGCGCTAGCTGCGCAGCATTTGTCCACCGCCGCCGTCAGTGTCAGCCAGTTTTCCGTGGCATACGGAGCTCCATCGCAGTCTTTAACACTGGTAGCATGCCGCGACAGCGTGGACGTGAACCGTATGTGCAGTTGACGGACTTTGAGCGAGGGCGTATAGTGGGCATGCGGGAGGCCGGGTGGACGTACCGCCGAATTGCTCAACACGTGGGGCGTGAGGTCTCCACAGTACATCGATGTTGTCGCCAGTGGTCGGCGGAAGGTGCGCGTGCCCGTCGACCTGGGACCGGACCGCAGCGACGCACAGATGCACGCCAAGACCGTAGGATCCTACGCAGTGCCGTAGGGGACAGTACCGCCACTTCCCAGCAAATTAGGGACACTGTTGCTCCTGGGGTATCGGCGAAGACCATTCGCAACCTTCTCCATGAAGCTGGGCTACGGTCCCGCACACCGTTAGGCCGTCTTCCGCTCACGCCCCAACATCGTGCAGCCCGCCTCCAGTGGTGTCGCGACAGGCGTGAATGGAGGGACGAATGGAGACGTGTCGTCTTCAGCGATGAGAGTCGCTTCTGCCTTGGTGACAATGATGGTCGTATGCGTGTTTGGCGCCGTGCAGGTGAGCGCCACAATCAGGACTGCATACGACCGAGGCACACAGGGTCAACACCCGGCATCATGGTGTGGGAAGCGATCTCCTACACTGGCCGTACACCACTGGTGATCGTCGAGGGGACACTGAATAGTGCACGGTACATCCAAACCGTCATCGAACCCATCGTTCTACCATTCCTAGACCGGCAAGGGAACTTGCTGTTCCAACAGGACAATGCACGTCCGCATGTATCCCGTGCCACCCAACGTGCTCTAGAAGGTGTAAGTCAACTACCCTGGCCAGCAAGATCTCCGGATCTGTCCCCCATTGAGCATGTTTGGGACTGGATGAAGCGTCGTCTCACGCGGTCTGCACGTCCAGCACGAACGCTGGTCCAACTGAGGCGCCAGGTGGAAATGGCATGGCAAGCCGTTCCACAGGACTACATCCAGCATCTCTACGATCGTCTCCATGGGAGAATAGCAGCCTGCATTGCTGCGAAAGGTGGATATACACTGTACTAGTGCCGACATTGTGCATGCTCTGTTGCCTGTGTCTATGTGCCTGTGGTTCTGTCAGTGTGATCATGTGATGTATCTGACCCCAGGAATGTGTCAATAAAGTTTCCCCTTCCTGGGACAATGAATTCACGGTGTTCTTATTTCAATTTCCAGGAGTGTAGATGGTACAGTACAGTAAGAATTAAGGCTCTTGATAGTCTCCTGTGACAAAGAACTTTTCTTCAGGAGTTTATCTGTCTTCCTCTCAACACTCTTAGTAGGGTCAGCACTGATTTTGCGATACGCCGAATCAGAAAGTAGACACTGCATCTTTTGAATGTAATCGTGCTTGTTCAACAAAACGGTGGCGTTACCTTTGTGCGCAGGTAAAATAACAATATCAGGATCCATTGTAAGTGAACGTAAAGCAGCAGCCTCAGCTGCTGTAATGTTACACCTGGATGGACGGGCCCCAGTCAACACACGACAAGCTTCGCTCCTAACCTCTTCCGCAGCCTCGGAAGGTAGTTTATAAACAGCCTGTTCGATAGAACTAATAAAATCAGCGACTGGCAAACCTTTCCCCAGCACAGACAAAGCTGCGTCGTCATACGTTTTCTCTGTGAGACACCGGTCATCCTATGGAATACAACAACACGGAGATGCTGGCTTGAACGTCCAGCTATTGGCATAGTGTTATTAAGGAAGCTTTTGAAATCAGACTATCATGCAACCTTATTAACAGAGGTGGTGGACTTTGTTTAAATGCTGCCTGGAATCCGGCTCTGTCTCTCACCAAGAAACAGAGGGACAGAATTAGTGCTACCTCTCCTGTTGATTAATAGTAACTACCGATGTCTCTGATGTTGATTATCTTTGTTTGTGTTGACACTTGTTCTGTGTGTGGTGTCTTCCTTGTTTCTCCTCTGTGAACTGAGGTATTAAATCTGCTTGCACATCTTTTCTTCCTTGCATTTGTGTCTTGAGTATGGCAGGGTGTGCTCCTGTCGAAATATCAGCGGTGTTCGACGACGTCACCCGGCAGCAAACTCGTAAGTTATTTGAACATACCTTGCCTTGTTGCCAAATCTCAGTTACAGCACCAGCAGGAAGAAGACGAACCGATGTGATCCTACAGCTGGCAGGGAAATGACCACAGCTGGCGTCTCTAAGAAACGGCTGCTACATCCTGCAATATGTAATGCGTCTGATTCGCAATTCTGTAACTAGGTTTAAGGATTGGATCGTTACTAACAATACCCAGAACTGACTGCAAACTAAGCATCATAAATCGGTAACTCTCATAGTTGTTTTTATATTTCTTTGGTAAGTGTACTCAAAACTAAGAAACTCTTTCATAGTCATCTTCGAGCCTCGCCGATATTTGAGCACAACAAACAAATAAAAATAAAAAAAACAGAATGTGTGTGTGAGAGAGATAGAGAGAGAGAAGAGAGGGCGGAAAGAGAGCGAGATGGGGGCAGGTGATAAAAATAATAAAGTATTAGAGAGAGAGTAAAAATTTTTATAAAGAATTTTAATAATGGCATGTAAGGAAATCTTTCGTTAAAATGACATGTTCCATATCATTACAAAAATATTTATGGAACAAGTATTGATCTAATCAAATCTAATCTAATCGTATCATATCAAATTGATGACTAGCCATGAAGATTCATGAATTACCGAAATTTTCGCCAATATCGGTAACCAAATCTAAACTTGAAAAAAAAGACGACAGGTTTTGTAATAAACCGGGACTCCTATCAAGACCCTGTCGTCCCTGTTAAGTAACCACGACAGATGTCTGATATACCTCCATTCAGAAGTAAGGAAGAGTGCATACATTTAAACGTGAATTGCATGATGTGATATTCTGTAATGGAGATACGAACCCAACAAGTAATCGGATTGTTAACTAAGTAAAATCAAATGTTACCTATCCGTTTATCTTACCGGCTGCTAGGTGTTTGAATCTAAAATAAAGATAGAAATTTTTGTGCCTGAGCGACAATCGAACCGCGCACCTACCGTCCTTCTTTATCATCCACGAATATAGGTTAAGTATCAATTGCTTTCTCAGCAACACTAAGAAATGTGCGTGTTTGGCAAGAAATAACGACACCTATTGCGATTCTTGGCAACAAATGAACAGACATTAAAAATGCACGTTAATTTTCACTATCAGGCCGGAGTGCACCTGATAGGGCTTCAAATGAAATTATGAATATTTTTGTACTGGATCAGGATTCGGACCAACATCCTTACTTTTGGAGGAGACCTAGAGAAGATTGCAGTCTTGGGAAAAGGAACGAAATGATTGAACTACACTGTTCCGAGAAAGAGGAGATACGAATTCGAATCACATTCCAGCATCAATTTTTTCATCGTCTCTAGCTCAGTCAAGTACAAGTAAGATAAGAGCGCTGTTTCTTTATATGACTATCGGTTCATCAAATAAAATAAAATTTTCTAGTGTAAGTAAGTTTACTGGCGACAGTATTTCTGTTTACCACGACTTCCGCCTATGTCATTTCCCAACGTAAACCTGCTCTGCCCAGTAGGTTATGAAGGAACGTGATGTTTAATACGGATTCTGGATTATAACATCTTTCTCTTGAGGTTAACAGAGGTAAAGTAAATCTGTTTGTGCATCTTAAAAGATTATGCGTGAACCCACGCATTGCACGTGTGATAGTTTGTTCCACCAGACCACTGTGGCCACATTTCCCAGCCCAAGGAGTGTGCCGTAACAGATGATGTGCTTATCTTAAAAAATTAGTCAACGTGAAAAAATGGGAGTCTGTTAAATGGTTAAGTAGATGCAAGTTTCTGACGTGGAGATTATGCTACTCTCATGTCAGCAGGATGTAAAGACTCTTCGAGGCATCATAGCCTCGATGTGAAGCCACTTAGAAATTTTCACTAATTCAGTAAATTTTTAGTTCGAGAAAATCCACTGTGAATTATGAAGCTACCGGATAATTCGATTGTTACCGTCTTTATTAGTACAATTTTCTTCATACCGCTGCTGGAACACATGTCCCTGAAGATCATATAATGCCTTTTGGTCATTATAGAAGTAGTTGCCCAAGAACTGGTTCTTTCCCTGTCTACGGAATCCTTTTCATGTTAACAGCAAACATCACCAATTACTCGTAGATTACATTAAAAATAAAGTAATCGATGAAGACGTTACTTGACAACGAAAACGCGCTGCCTTTCTTCATTTAGTCGCTGACCATGAATTTTAGCTCAGAGTGACACCAGTTCAAGTAACCCAGTGCAGCGAAGACTGTTTGCCAGAGCTCTTTCTCACCGGAAAATACGCAGTTCAATCATTTGGCTCCGTAAGTACATTATAACAGTAATTTCTGTGTATATGAAATGCATACGGATTGCTGAAATTAGTGGTGCTCTTTCTTCCATTTCTGTTTACCATATGCCTGACCGAAACGGATCCTTTATCATTACAGGCCCTGGGCAGGTCAACATCATACTGACAACAGTAATGTGCTTCTACTGACAACCTCACTGTTCGTTTTACCTGATTTTGTAATCGTTTAAATAAAACATCATGACCTTCCAGTGGGAATTTCGTCCCCCTTTTCCTTCTGTGAAATTTGTCACTAAGCTTTTTGCCTCCCAACCAGCGGAATGGGGCAGAGTACAGCCGGTAAATGATTCACAATCAATGATTTAGTGCCATTAAGACGATTTCTTTACGCATTGTCGTAGCTGAAGGAATTTAGTTTCTTGTTAAATCGTCTCATGCAGCAACATTCACAGATATCTCAAATAGCAAAAGCTCTTTATCCAGGTACGAAAGTTGTAAAACAAACTTCCCACAGTTTGTATGAAGATAATCTTTTCGTCTGATAGCACTGTGTGAGTCTCTTGTCTAAGAGGTATCAAAGTAGTGTTCCTGTAGCTGTGGGAATCATTGGTAAAAAACGAGTTTAACACCAATGGGTACGGTACTGCTAAATATTCAAAATGATTATTAACTGCTGACATGCTAATTGTGGGTTTCTAGGAATACATATATTTATTTATAAAATGCTGCATTTGCATACGTCTTGAGTATGACACACCATACCAGCTAAACACACACCCATTCGAAATCTGAGTAAGTAGTATTTTACTAATTCGTGCCGATAGAGGCACGCTTGTGTACAGATACTCAGTTTTATTAAAACAGACTTTCGTCGTAAGGTTATTGTGGGTAGCTTTCTTTCATTTCTTATCATACCATGCACAATTTTCGTAAGGTTTCTTTTAGTGTTATTAAAACAATAGTAAACATGACAGAGAAATTAATATATGCAAATTCTCTGACATTATCTATAACATTCTGACAATGTACATGTATTTTATTGTTTACATGCATGTTACATTAATATATGCGAATTCTCTGACGTTATCTATAACATTCTGACAATGTACATGTATTTTATTGATTACATGCATGTAGAAAACTTGATCTATCTGTCAAATAAGGAATGAAGGAGAATAAAATGCCACTACCACACGACAAATAATGTAGAAAATACTTTTCTGACGTAATTCGTCAAGATGCGCTCTACCCATACATAATACAAAAGTTACAACTGCTGCCTGGCCATCTATCAAACCTGAAAAGAACAAAATGACACAGAAGTTAGCCCTTCTTCCAAATGTAGTAATTTTGGGTTGAGAAGTGGTGGGAATTATGTTCAACGTTCTATTAGATTAATATTTTCAGCGGACAACAGTATTGCGTTTTAAAAAATGTAGCAGTGTAGGTACTCGAACTCCGACGTCTTATTTACAGTGCACGACACTTACCGTTATGCTAATAGTTGACACGTAGCTACAGTAGCTCAAGAAGACAACAAAAATTCCTCCAGAACTTCCACATTCCGCAATGCTGCGAGATAATGCATATGGCCGGATCTAGACTTGTGAGTGACAGACAGTTACAGCTTTTCTTTTGCGCTGCACAACGTTTTCAATAAACAGATAGCGCAATAGAGCAGTTCAAGTGGAAAGGTACACTTCCTATTTAAATGTATGCACTGGGTAGCTGAGGCACCCAGTTCATGACGATTCAGTCAACCAAGTAAATATATGTACTGAACGTGCTGTAAACCGCTACAGGGAGCTGGTGTGTCAGAATTGTCATCCAGTATGGTGCAACGGTGCTATGATAGAAAACTGAGTCACATAGAAGATGATAAACCATAGAAAAGAGTATTTGGTGGTCTATGGGACTAATGCTAAGTTCATATACTTATGGTCTGGGTTCGTTGCGAACTTCTGCTAATGATTTTTGATAGGGGGACAGAGATTCTATTCTCTTCTGGCTATGCCAAGTAAAGAAGGTGTAATGACAGTGTGTTCTGAAATTCACATTAAACATGATATTCCTTCTCTACCAAGTAGACGTTAGGTTGAACCACAATAAAGTCAGGAGTGGCGACATGTAGAAACTCTATCACCTGTAACCTTTCTTATACTAGAAATTTATTTTTAGTGAGGAGACAAACGCTACCTAGGGTCACAGTACACTTGTTCCATCTTTTATTTGAGCTTCTGTATGTCGATAAAACTAGTTCTGACCTGGGAGTGCAGCTCAGACCGTCCTTAACGCGGAATTTGATCCTTTCATGAGAATACAGCTCGACTACAATTCGTTGTTTGTTCAAAAGTGCAGATTCCTCAACATCTCCACATATTGCGTGTGAATGTATTGGAATCCTGGCCCAGCAAAAAGTTTTCATTATGTATTATCAAGCTCTAATAGAGAACACCTATTCGCTGGTGGATAATAATTTCCATTTTTAATGTATTTTCATTCGTAGTCAACACTAACGATATCTGACGTGTTTGAATCCCAGTGAGACACAGATCTTTTTGCGAGATCACTGTAACTTCAAGGATGTTATTCCGAGCTGCTGGTGGAGAGAAATTCGGTAGCTGGCGTCTCTTTGTGTGTAGTCAACAACGATATGTGTGGGGTTCGATTCCCAGTCAGCACTGTACACTTCATCATATTATTTCTATTTCAAACATGCTCACATGTCACTGCTGGTGTAATGAACCCATATTTAACATTCGTTTTCTCTAGAATATAAGAGTGATAGGTGCCGGGCCGGAGTCCTCTGAAAGTAAAAAATAATGTTTCGTCTCGTCATTCCAGTTAAAACATTTAGCTACTGCCGAGAAACTCCGTTATGTCACAGTTGATTGTGCTTCGATATCAATCGGATTGGGTTCTGGGTTAGAGTCCCTCTCCAACACAAAGCTTTACATCACGGCATTTCAAGTAAGTTACCTTTGAAGAAGCAATATTTAACAGCTCTCGTAGTTCGTTAACACGGGCAATATATGTGTTATAAGAATTCGCGTCCCTTAAAAAGTTTACATTATGTAACTTAAAGTTGATATTTGCTAAGAGATACTGTCTAAAATCGAAGTATGTCACTCTCTGTATGGCTAGTCAGGAATGACTGTTAGTTCCTGTCAGTCCCGAAATCTTTACTTAGTCTGCATGACCTGGGTTTGAATCGAGATGCAGAAGGAGACAGTTCGTCGTGTCATTTGAAGTTCACATATATTCTCAAATAGCTGCCCGTGAATAACTTCAGTTTATAATGTCATTTTGTGTTAAATAATAAGTACGGTATTACTACGAAATTACTACGTGCATAACCTATCTGATTTAATAATGAGAATGGCAACAGTGTTTTCTGGTGGTGACTTGTTGGAAACATTTTCTGTAGTCAAAGTACTGTACCAAGGAGTGACCAGAGGACCTGAGAGACAGCTGGGTTATGCGGGTTGCAAGCGAATAAGGCGAAATGCAATTCTGGTCGTTCGGGTTCTTTTGCGCATGACTGTACATACGACAGTTGAGCATGAGAGTCTAGTGAACCATATTAGATAATTTATGTTGTAAACAGATTAGTGAATAGTAGAAATTTCAGCATTTTACTAATATTTTTTGTGTAGTTTTTCAATAGGAACATGTGATAGTATAACATCTACGTGTACGAAAGATTGCAGAGTCAATGCAGAAAATAAAGTGCCAGGTAGTGTAGCGAATACTGACTGCCGTAATTTTGTATGTTACATGCTTACGAAATGGAGTTCCATCCTAGTGAACCTATTAATAAAAATTGGTCACTAATGTCATGTGAACTCATCTGTTTGTCAGTATAAGTCGAAAGTCAATTAAATGAATCTCAAGACATGGCTGTAATTTAACGTAATTAAGTAGTGGCAAAAGTATAAGTTCACAAGGCTGAAATAACAAGAGATTCACTTCCAGTAAGGCAGCAAACAACTGCAGAGAACTGTAAATAAATATGTAAATAATCCATGTAAATATGTAAGAGAAAGGAAATTTCAAAGTAGTAAATTTTCTAAGTTTGTTTTCATGTAGATGTAAAATAGCATGTCCACAAACAAGATGGGCTATAACGATATTTTGTTGTGCTTGACGATTGTAAAGCAGTTCCCGAATTGGGCACGCTCATTTGAGCTTTTGTGGAATCTTTTTGCGTTTGATTTGTTTTGCATTAGTGTATGTTAGTTAGTTCCAGAGTAATTCCTATCACTGACAGAAAGAAGCATCGCAGTATTATGAAACTTCGTGGCAGATTAAAGCTGTGTGGCGGGCCGAGACTCGAACTCCCGAGTTCGAGTCTCGGGCCGGCACTCAGCTTTAATCTGCCTGGAAGTTTCATATAATCGCACACTCCACCGCAGAGTGAAAATCTCATTCTGATCGCAGTGTTATCACTGCAAACACAAAGTAACATTGAATCTACTTCGCAAGGATACACACATTTACTAATTTCGCTTCGTGCCTTAAAATCTCAGCGATACTGCTTGCCTTTTGCGATGAGTTTTATTTAGGTTTTTGTGGGGAAAAACGATTCTTTTAAGTTTCTTTGTGATTTGGGGGCCAGTTCATTGTATTTCGATTTTTTTTTCAAATAGAAGTGCCTAGTAAACGGTCTAGTCTTTCTGAATACACCACAACAGCTGAAGACTTGGGCCTATAGGGTCGCAAGAATGCAAAGTATATCTCGAGGTGAGACTTGCTGAAGGTCGAGAATAACAGGCTCTATCGCTCTATTTGGAAACTCCTTCCGAAAGTGAGACGCAACTGTCTTTGAAAGAGAGCATCATGAAATATACTATTTCCTAGGGCCCTTCATTCACAGAGGCTTAGTTTTACTTCTCTCCAACGTGATATCAGAGAAGCTGGAATTCTGACGGGAAGCGACGCAGGCGAGGGAGTTTTCATACCCAGAATCCCGCTTATTCCTTACAATTTACCATTTCACTTTAAACTAGCACAATTCTTGATTAGCTAATGTTGTGTCATGACCATAAACAAAGCACAAGGTCAAGCGCTGCGTGCTACAAGGGTGGACCTTAGTGTCTTTCGCTTTTCGTGCATAGTTTTATGTGAGTATCTCCCTTGTTGGTGAAGCAACAACCTCTTCGTTCAGTCCTCAATCATAATGCTTCAAACGTACAATTCAAAGAATTTTTACACGTTAATTATAAATTCCACGTGTACAAACCCTTGGACACCCCTATAAATGAATATCTGGGCAGTATCTCAATATGTAAAAGATAAAGTAGGACGAGACAGGAAGGTAATCCGACTGTTATAATCTCCTTTGTGGTGTAAAAAATTAACAATGAAAACCAAAAATGTAACATACCCTAAAGTTGTTATAATGCAATGTATGAGCAGAAATTAGGTAAACTGATAATTCTTGCAGTGTAGGAGACATAGCGGAATATCGAGATTGGATCATGTAATAAATAACGAAATACCGAGGAAAATGGAAGTGTAAAGACTATTACAGACACAATTGGAACAAAAAGACTACTCTGTTATGGATATCTTGAAACTATTAATGATGCAAGATGGCAAAACGTGTGTAGCAGCGGATACTCCATGAAAGAAAATAGTAGACCACCTAGAAACAGGATACTGATTAATCAATGCAAAGTACAGAGCGGCGACATGAAGTCTGGATGAAGCAAAAGCAATGGTAATTGCTATATATAAGATGTATACGTGTATAGAGAGGACGTCTCTCTTTTCAATCAGTAACAAATAAATCTCCTCGAAGACCTGTACGTGTGTACATAATCTACAGGCTCTTAAGTGGCGTGGAAGAGTTAGATCAGTTAACGGCCGTCGTGAACTATTAACAAACGTCAGCCAACCGCAGTGTTCAGCTGTTATAAACAGTGGTCCATTTGCATTGGGCTGAAGCCAACCCCTTTACACAACCCGTAAAATTGTTTTGATGTTCACCAGACAGAAATAGAACTGGTGACGAAGGTCGCTGTACGCAGCGTTCTTAGTGCCCTCTTCACTTTCAGCAAATTGTCGACAGCAAATTAGAGGAACACTAGGCTACATATCTCCATGAAGGTAGCTGGATGTCCTACTACAAGTCCGAGTGATAAAGACAATGCGTTTGAGATTTCCAAATTTGTCTTGATTACAATAACAGGGAGGTGTCCGTTACTAGCAATTCCCAGTACTGATGGGACTCTGCGCTGGAGGCTGAAAGAGAGCATAGAATATACCCAAGCTGTGTAGGATAAATCACTTCCTTAATCTAATTTAATACATAAAGTCCCTTTTAAAATTGCACAATCGTGCCGGTATCAGAACAGTTTCGTACTGATAGAACTCGGTACCTACTCCACTTCTGTAGTCACAAAACCTCTCTATAGTGCACAAACTAAACTGAAACCACGAAAAGTGCGTCGTAGTAAAATCAATGATTGTACATGATGAAACTGTTTAAAGAGGGTAGTGTAAATATATTGTAAACACAAGGTTTTGTCCCTTAAGTCCTAATCTTGATTTTACGATAACGCTCAAACAGAAACATAGTTGTATCATACCTCCATGAGATGAGCACATTACCTCTAGTACTTGACATGACGTGCGTTTACGAATTGTTCGTGATTTGAAAATGACCAGACGGCCGAAACTGTTACTGGCCTAAAAGAACAATAAATTCTGAGTAAGCGCACCCAGTTTCGAAACACAGTTTTATCGTTATCAATAGACGGAATGTTTGACTCTAGATGTATTCGAGATCATAGATTCTAGAATAGTCTTGAGACACCAATCACTAATATACACTCCTGGAAATTGAAATAAGAACACCGTGAATTCATTGTCCCAGGAAGGGGAAACTTTATTGACACATTCCTGGGGTCAGATACATCACATGATCACACTGACAGAACCACAGGCACATAGACACAGGCAACAGAGCATGCACAATGTCGGCACTAGTACAGTGTATATCCACCTTTCGCAGCAATGCAGGCTGCTATTCTCCCATGGAGACGATCGTAGAGATGCTGGATGTAGTCCTGTGGAACGGCTTGCCATGCCATTTCCACCTGGCGCCTCAGTTGGACCAGCGTTCGTGCTGGACGTGCAGACCGCGTGAGACGACGCTTCATCCAGTCCCAAACATGCTCAATGGGGGACAGATCCGGAGATCTTGCTGGCCAGTGTAGTTGACTTACACCTTCTAGAGCACGTTGGGTGGCACGGGATACATGCGGACGTGCATTGTCTTGTTGGAACAGCAAGTTCCCTTGCCGGTCTAGGAATGGTAGAACGATGGGTTCGATGACGGTTTGGATGTACCGTGCACTATTCAGTGTCCCCTCGACGATCACCAGTGGTGTACGGCCAGTGTAGGAGATCGCTCCCCACACCATGATGCCGGGTGTTGGCCCTGTGTGCCTCGGTCGTATGCAATCCTGATTGTGGCGCTCACCTGCACGGCGCCAAACACGCATACGACCATCATTGGCACCAAGGCAGAAGCGACTCTCATCGCTGAAGACGACACGTCTCCATTCGTCCCTCCATTCACGCCTGTCGCGACACCACTGGAGGCGGGCTGCACGATGTTGGGGCGTGAGCGGAAGACGGCCTAACGGTGTGCGGGACCGTAGCCCAGCTTCATGGAGACGGTTGCGAATGGTCCTCGCCGATACCCCAGAAGCAACAGTGTCCCTAATTTCCTGGGAAGTGGCGGTAGGGTCCCCTACGGCACTGCGTAGGATCCTACGGTCTTGGAGTGCATCCGTGCGTCGCTGCGGTCCGGTCCCAGGTCGACGGGCACGTGCACCTTCCGCCGACCACTGGCGACAACATCGATGTACTGTGGAGACCTCACGCCCCACGTGTTGAGCAATTCGGCGGTACGTCCACCCGGCCTCCCGCATGCCCACTATACGCCCTCGCTCAAAGTCCGTCAACTGCACATACGGTTCACGTCCACGCTGTCGCTGCATGCTACCAGCGTTAAAGACTGCGATGGAGCTCCGTATGCCACGGCAAACTGGCTGACACTGACGGCGGCGGTGCACAAATGCTGCGCAGCTAGCGCCATTCGACGGCCAACACCGCGGTTCCTGGTGTGTCCGTTGTGCCGTGCGTGTGATCATTGCTTGTACAGCCCTCTCGCAGTGTCCGGAGCAAGTATGGTGGGTCTGACACACCGGTGTCAATGTGTTCTTTTTTCCATTTCCAGGAGTGTATGTTCTTACTTTTTGGTAAAGGGAAAACTTGCTGCTACATACTGTGGACACAGAAACAGTTTTGGTTACTGCATAAAGCATTAAAAGAAACGAGTTGGAACATTTCTCGTGTGAATGAGTTTCTCAGTCTGTTCAAGTAAATGAAACACATCACTAATATTGCAGAACAAGTCTGCGATTCGTGGAGGTGACATTGTATCATTACAAATGAGGCCAGGATGTGTGTGGCCAGGTTGATTTGTAGATGGGTAGTTTAAGAGTGTAGACATATCCAGTTTTATCTGAACATTTAGAAGCAGATGAGTGTGTTGTGAAAATTGCTTATTGACCTCAAGTACTTCGAACAGAGTAATCTTCCTTCCCTTTTATAGGTTATATGTAGGAAGTTCATGATCAATCAGTGCAAATGCTAAGCGTTGGCAGCATGAGAAACATACATTTTGTTACCATCTTCTCAAGTTACTTTGTGGACTGTAGCGTTACTTAATAAAGGAGTTTTACCTTTGCTGCTGAAGAAAATGTCAACTACGACGCTTCTTCCGTTGGCAGTGGTCTCAGTATTTTAGCTTATCAGTGTAAAATATCGCAATATTTCGAAGCAATGCAAATTTTACAAATACAAACTGCTGCTTTAAAGAAATATATAAAAACGAAAAATTGTTGCACTGCCGCTATGGCTAATTGATATTTGTTTTTTTTTTTGTACTCGGTTATTAGTAAGAAGTAAAATCACTTATTTTAACTGAGAGATACCGCTTATTCAGGAGTAAAATACCGGTATCGGTATTAACCAGTATATTTTTCCCATCTGTACCTCACATCTGGTTGTCTGACGTCACCGATCAGAATCTTGACGACGGGTATGCCCGCTCTCCCCATCCCATGCAGTCCATGTGGCGGTGCAGACACATCCGAATGCCTCACAATTCCGGATACTGCTGGATTCGATCAGTCGGCCAAACAGACACACTGAAGCACCCTTTCAAATTATTGACAGTGGCTTATAGCGCTGTCTCATACGAATACACCGTATGTCCGTGGCTTTTACAGACACCCCTCAACATCAGATGCCCTTCGTGCACTTTAAGGTCTGCAAACGATACTAAACACGAACAACAATAATGCACTCTCGATTCAGTTCTACCTGCCACAGAGAATTGTAACTGTCATAATTGCCGTACCCTAAATGAGACCGAAAGTCTGAAGTATGAAAATATGAATATAACAACACTACTGGCCATTAAAATTGCTGCACCAAGAAGAAATGCAGATGATAAACGGGTATTCATTGGACAAATATATTATACTAGAACTGACATGTGATCGCATTTTCACCCAATCTGGGTGCATAGATCCTGAGAAATTAGTACCCAGAACAACCACCTGTGGCCGTAATAACGGCCTTGATACGCCTGGGCATTGAGTCAAACAGATCTTGGATGGCGTGTACAGGTCCACCTGCCCATGCAGCTTCAACACGATACCACAGTTCATCAACAGTAGTGACGCGTATTGTGACGAGCCAGTTGCTCGGCCACCTTTGACCAGACGTTTTCAGTTGGTTAGAGATCTGGAGAATGTGCTGGCTAGGGCAACAGTCGCACATTTTCTGTATCCAGAAAGGCCCGTACAGGACCTGCAACATGCCTTCTTGCATTATCCTGCTGAAATGTAGGGTTTCGCAGGGATCGAATGAAGGGTAGAGCCACGGGCCGTAACACTTCTGAAATGTAACGTCCACTGTTCAATGTGCCGTCAATGCGAACAAGAGGTGACCGAAACGTGTAACCAATGGCACCCCATACCATCACGCAGGGTGATACGTCAATATGGCGATGACGAATACATGCTTCCAATGTGCGTTCACCACGATGTAAACAAGCACGAATGCGACCATCATGATGCTGTAGACAGAAACTGGATTCATCCAAAAAAATAACGTTTTGCCGTCCGTGCGCCCAGGTTTCTGGTTGAGTACACCATCGCAGGCGCTCCTGTCTGTGATTCAGCGTCCAGGGTAACCACAGCCATGGTCTCAGAGCTGATAATCCATGCTGCTGCAAAAGTCGTCGAACTGTTCGTGCAGATGGTTGTTGTCTTGCAGACGTCGCCATCTGTTGACTCAGGGATCTAGACGTGGCTGCACGATCCGTTACAGCCATGAGGATAAGATGCCTATCATCTCGACTGCTAGTGATACGATGCCGTTGGGATCCAGCACGGCGTTCCGTATTACCCTCTTGCACCCACCGATTCCATATTCCGCTAACAGTCATTGGATCTCGACCAACGCGAGCAGCAATGTCACCGCAATTGCGATAGGCTACAATCCGACCTTTATCAAAGTCGGAAACGTGATGGTACGCATTTATCCTCCTTACACAAGGCATCACAACAACATTTCACCAGGCAACGCCGGTCAACTGCTGTTTGTGTATGAGAAATCGGTTGGAAACTTTCCTCATGTCAGCACGTTGTAGGTGTCGCCACCGGTGCCTACCTTGTGTGAATGCTCTGAAAAGCTAATCATTTGCATATCACAGCATCCTCTACCTTTCGGTTAAATTTCGTGTTTGTGGCACGTCTTCTTCGTGGTGTAGCAGTTTTAATTGCCTGTAGTGTATTACTGAGAATTTAAAAAGTCTGTGATGTAACGTAAAAACAATTGTTCGTTTTCTTTGAATCTGTTTATGAACTGTTTTGACGTGTTTCAGGTTGAAGCTATCATCTGATGACGTATTATGAACAGACAAAAGCAACGCTGCTATGTTACAAATTTTAGAGGAAATAAAAGTCACTTCTAAATGAACTATATTCGAGAACAATTGCTTTCTCGTACAGATGTACATACCTTCATGAAACTTCGACTTACAAGTAACATATGTCATTACTAACGTGGAGAACAGCAAGTAGCATCATTAGCTGCACAGTTCGGCCATAGTTGTTGAAGTAACATACATAGGACCTGTTCGAGAACAGTTTTCCACACAAGCGACTTATCATGTGGGGCTCTCCCACCCGCTCCACCCCTGTCCTTCGTAAATTCTCACCATGATTAGTTTTCGCTACTAAATGTGATACACATCGTACATAAATGCACTTGGGTGCCCCTTGCACAACTCTCAGCTTGGAGCTCAAAGCGTGATATGTCGTGTTTACGGATCTTAAACATGTTACGCTTCTTGTTACCCTGTCAGCTTGGGAACCCAAGCGATGGTTCGTGTCTCTTGTGCTTTACTCTGACCCCGACCATACAAGCGTTGTCGAGCGCCACCGTGTGTGCTGGGTGGAAGGCTGGGTCACGCTAGGTGCCGTAACCGTGTCGATGCAGGTTTAAAGAGCACCAGACAGATTCGTGACCAGTGTAAGTATCGTTGTTTTCAGAAACAACTTCCGAATGTGTGTGTCAGTATACAAAAGGATGGAAAATTGGTTGCCCACACACGGCAAAGATCCTAACTTACTTATAAAAATTCAAGTGACATATTATTATATAAGAAACAAATAAAAAACTTTACAAGGATTTTGGTTTCTACACATATGTAAAATTACCAATATATGACTATTTGAAACCGAACTGAAATCTTTTACAGGGCAAATTAGCAATGTAGCTTCGCACAGAAATACATTTTCCTCTCTGTTACAAAGTAAAAGTTCTTGGTTCGTTGCTCATTCGACCAAGTGCAAATATCTACAACATTAAATAAAGTTAAAACTTCACAAATGAAATATTTTCACTAGCTCACATAATAAGATAAGTAGAAATGGAATATTGTATTATTTTATTTTTTTTTAGTGTGAGAACGGTTGGTCTAAAAGGCTAAAAAACCATTTACAGTTGCTCTTTGTCGACTCGTTAATCAAAAGGGTTGCGTAAGACCGGTTACTGACGAAACCATCCGTTTCTTCGACTGAATCTTAGTAATTACCCTTACTTTTAGTGATCAGTTTGAATTTAAATGGAAACTCAATGATGGTTATGTTTAAGTGATTTGCCATTACACTACTATTACTGATGTATCTAAGCTTCCTGAAACGGTTTTTGGATACCTTCCCCATTTGTCCGATGCAGTACAATTCTGAAGACCCACATTTGAATCTGTACGTCCCGGCATTAGAGAACGTATTTTTTGGGGTTTCCTAACAATGCCACAGAATCTGCCCTAGTTTTTTATTGGATTGGAAAGCACACTGTTTAAATTTTTAAATTTCCATATTTCACTGGTAATGGGCCATACTAAGACAAGATAATATATATAAGCTTTACTTATTTGTCATGTTGTTCATCGAAACAATTTGCCAAACCTATCTGCATATTTGTTTCTATATTCTTACTACTTCTATCATTTCCAGCTCAAACTTACCTAACCTGTGGAACATGAAGTTGTTGTGATTAATAAAATGCGTAACTTTAGGATTACGAAACATATTGTACCTAAGACGTGAAACATCTCTTGCGATATGCAAATCTATGAAATTGAGCAAACGATTTTTCTGAAGTTCCATCATGGAAGTTATTTTCTTATGCGAAGAATATAGAAATGCCTCAAGTTTCTGTACTTCACCTTCACTGTACAAAAACCCACGATAAACTTCATCGACGTACCGTCAGTAAAGTGGGACTTCTGCACATAAATCTCCATTGGTGTGAAAAAATGTGTTTTCCAAATCGTTCGTGAAAATGTCTGAAAGAATACCTGACAGACTAGACACCGTTGCTAAACCATTCTTATGCAAAAATACTTTTTGGTTGAAGCAAAAATACTTAAACGGAAATGAAAGGTCTATAATTTCCAATGTTTCATTGATCAAAAGGTAATCGGCTTTACCAAAGGTGGCTACATTTTTAAAGATAATATGCAACGACTCTTCAATAGACGTATTAATACAGAAATTTTTAATGCGAAATATCTTTCTATAGTCCATTATCAGACAGAATTGCAAATGTTTTAAAAATTTCATTATACGAGTTGGTTTGCAAACCAGTAAGAAACTAGGGCAGATTGTGCAACATGCATCAGAAGCGCCAAAAGTTAAACTTAATAATGTGCAGGACGAAATGTAGGTCGAACAGCAAGGAAATTTACAAACCATTTCAGGGAGCTTGGATGTACTAGTAACGTTGGTGCTGTCGGATATCACTTAATGTCACGGAATCATAATTCAATTTCCTTTGAAATTCGCTCTGCACACTTAGAAATAAGGGTAGCAATTTTAATAAATCTTAGGAAACGGAAATTTACTTCAAAAACCGATCGAATCCTACCGTTTCCATTAACGAGCAGACAAATAGCAACCGTAACGTTTTTTTAGCATTTTCGACGACCTGTTCTTACATCGGAATACTATAAACTAATATAGACTGCCCTTCCTGCTTAACCCATTATCTGAACTACTGATAATCCTTCACGTAACTTTATCTAATCTTATAGCTATTTTTTACTAGGTCGATTCAGTGACGATCTATAAGTCTTGGTTCTGTTGTGAAATTGAGAGTGCACTCTCTCATTTGTCAAATTTTAACATTGTCCGTATTTGCAATTGTTCGGATCAACAACGAAACAAAACCTTTTACTTCATAAAACAAAATGAAAATGTATTTCTGTGGCAATAACGTTTCCAATTTGCACTGTAATAGATTTCAGTTTGTCATATCTTGCAATTTTACACGTGTATATAAAAAATATATTTATTTTATCAGCAGTTTTTATGATAATACATGAATTGAATTTTTGTAAAGAAGGTAGGGTTTTTACGCAGATGTGGGAAACCATTTTTTAAATGTTTTATGTATTGAAACGCTTTATCCGCAATTTTTTATTAAAATTTAAATGTTGTACTTTAATTGGCCACGTATCTGTGTGACGCTCGTTAAATGTTCATAACCATGGTACGCCGCCTAGCGTGACAGATCCTTCCTCACAGCACAAGCCATCGGCACTGGCCATTCATTGTTCGTATCGTGCTTTCGCAGTGAAGGTCGAAATGTGGGGGTAACGGTGCTACCCGCTTTTCTACATTTGGGTAGTGACAGTCTTTGATGTCTACATCGAAATCTCATATATTTGATTCAAAAATGGCGTGTATTACTGTAACAGAAAGTAGTTTTTTTAATAGTGTTCATTTAGAATCGAACTTTATACAAAGTTTGCGTTTCTGTAAATTTTTTAACTTAGTGTCTGTTACTTTCATCTGTTTATAGCAAGCCATTAGATGTTGTATTAAACACTAAACCCGTCATGATTGTTAATAAACAAGTTCACAGAAATGCAGCGACTGTTTATAAGTAACTACACGGCTAATTAAAATATTTTCTGATAATTACATTGTCATCCACTGATGGCGTGTACGTGTACGAAGTTAAACTAATGTTCGACCATACCGTTTCATTGCCTCACTTTTCTTGCCAGGCAGTCTGCGTAGAATAGTACCACTCTCAACACATTATCACTATACTTCGCAGAAGTCACACACAGTTGCCGCCTCTGTCACTTCTGCTTAACTCGTTCCACATTCCTTACCGTTTTCCTCCAAAAATGAATTTGGGCGGTATAATATATGAATGAATGACTGAACGTGTCGGTTTGTTGATTTGCGGAGCGTCTTCAGAAAACAGGGTGGTACCTCCAACGACCATCACCAGCACATAAGACTTCATTTTATGCATCATTGTCAGTATTGGTAGTTGCATGCGTGCTCACAAGCGGACTGTAGTGATTCCAAAGGTCAGTGGAATATGTATTTGCCCGTCGTCAATATACACTGCGTAACCTGGACACGAATGATACATGGTCCGAAGTTCAGTTTCGAAAGAACGTTCGACCGCCGTGCCAGCAATATCCGTCTACGATTGTTGCGTCCACCAGGAGAGCAGTAACCACAGTAACACGCATTCGCGATTTCCATGGCGCTGTCAATCAGGGTGACGGGCTGGAATAGTAAAATGGTTCAAATGGCTCTGAGCGCTATGGAACTTAACATCTGAGGTCATCAGTCCCCTAGAACTTAGAACTACTTAAACCTAACTAACCTAAGGACATCACACACATCCATGCCCGAGGCAGGATTCGAACCTGCGACCGTAGCAGTCGCGCGGTTCCGGACTTAAGTGCCTCGAACCGCTTGGCCACACCGGCCGACCTGGAATAGTAACTCCGGCAGAGAAACGGCCTGTGGCAAAAGACGGGTGGAGGGACAATGTAAGTGTGCGCCACGTCTTGCACAAAATTCTGTTAACTAATCTTACATAAACATAACTGTGTAGTTAAGAAACTTAACAAAAATGAACTTCCACAAAAATATATACTTACCGTTGCAACTATGTTTTGTACTTTCGGAGATGATTGCGGGTTTTAGCGGTATAATTGACATTTGTTGTTTCACATAGTGTAAGTGCAATATCTTTCACAATGACATTTTTAAAATGTTTAGACTTAATTTCTGTTTCTTGTGGAAAAATTGTATACGGCAAGGAGAAGCGGTGTCGATCCTGTGGCCGACAGTACCGTGCCCTGAAACATATTCTTGATCATGGAATTCAGAACATGGAGGTAAGGAGCCCGTTGGTGTGTTTGCTGAGAGTGCTACTTTTGACTGTTTGTTGACTCGACAACACGAAAAATAATTAGTTCACAGAAGTGTTTATAGTTACCTAGGGAATATTAATGTGGTTTCGATTAAATAGCATAACCGGGAATCGTCCAACTGTAGGGTGATTTCCTAACGTGGTATTGTTAATACAAAATATTCATGAAGCGTAAAATTAAGTCTGAGCGACCTTTAAATTTCATGTATTTATTGCAATTATTTTTGTGTGTGGTAGTTTGTTGTAGTGCTGTTACATGAATGAAAAAACCATAAAATTCTCGAACACAATACTGTTTAAAAACAGTTAACATTCAACAATAAGTATAGTGAGCCAGCCACGGTAGCACCACATACTGCGTGCACAAAGGTTAGGCAAGCCTGTAGCGCGTACTCTGTGTGAAGGCTTTCGATTTCCGTCGATTCTCATCCACTGAGTCAAGACCAAATTCTCGTAAGCAAATAATATATCGCCCAGCTACTCATCACTGATGGTCTGTTCACTTTTAACACGTAAATTTTCAGTTGTGTTCAGTAACATCCGATATTTAAAATAAGATCAAATCGCTCTTGGGACTTCACTGCTGGGGTCATCAGTCTCCTAAAACTTAGAACCACTTAGATGCAACTAACCTAAGGACATCACACACATCCATGCCCGAAGTTGGATTCGAACCTGCGACCGTAGCGGTCGCGCGGTTCCAGACTGTAGCGCCTAGAACCGCTCCGCCACTCCGGCCGGCCCCTACATTAAAATATTCCAAAAACTTCAACTAACAAAAAATTTACGTACTGTTGTTGACACTGATATGTTGCACTACACTGTTGAAAATAACAGGACAGCAACAACAAGAATAATACTAATACTCAGAACTTATTCAATAAACATTCTTATCATTATTATTATTAGCGTAACATTACTGATTGCAATGTGAGCATAGGTAGTTACATAAATATTCTCAAAATCATAAATATGAAACAATACTTTTCGATACAAGCAGCTGTTTTTTTAAAGCATTGACATTTTTAACATTGTGTGCTTACCGTTGCAGCTCTGACACAAGTAGCTGAGATGCGTTTTTCATACAAGTTTATTGCTTTTTCACATAACAGTTGTGTTTTATTGCCATTGCTTTCTGAGCAGCACTTATAGCGTACCAATACACGGTTAGAAGATTTTTCGTTTTTACTGATTCCGACGAACTTCCCAGAACTTCAGGGTTTTGATTCGTTCATGGGAAATAAGTCTTTGTTGCAATATGTTCTCCTATCAGTGACTTCCAGCTGAAGTCTACAAGACAATGTATTACAAGCAGAAATATCGTTCGCTTGTACATGTACCTGTCAGCTGATCGAGAATGTACACTGTACCTTTCGTTGAAATATTATCTAAAATATCTTTTTTTGCTTCTTATCGGCCCTCTCACTGATTTTATCATCATGGTGGAGTGTGCTCATTAGTACAGCTTTCTTACTTCCCTTACAAACGTAATTGACTATATCTATGCCATTTGTAAATTAAAAATGACAGGCTGTGAACCTTTCTGGTTGCCATATTTTGTGGAAGCTCTGGCTTATTTTTCCGTTTGGTTCACAACATTGTAAAATTTTCTTTTCATTGGGAGCTGTCCCGAATTCCGAGCCTTAAAAAGTTGTCACGTGTGATTTTCTGATTTCACAACGAGAGAGATCAGAAACTTCCGTCATTCCCTGATATTTCCATACCGCCACTCCGCTCTCTTTTCCTGTATGAATATGGTCTTCCAATACGTATGAAGATTGGATAAAATATTTTACTGGTTTATTTGGGACATACTGCTTGTATGGACAAAGACTTGAAAATTCTTCTAACTGCTCCTCGACAGTAACATTTCCTCAGGAATTATAGATTTTAAGAAGCATCCGTACACACATCTCCCAAATATAACGAATTTTAGCCATTTTATGAGTATAAATTCTCTGGTGGATTACTTATCACATCCTAGGATACTTGGTATGTTACAGAATGTTTCATTGGACATGGTTCCTTGAAAAGTGTGCCGTCCGATATCCATATGAAACAAGGTTTTTATATGCCTGTACACACCAAAGGATTAAGATTCGTAAGAATGCATGGAAAACCGAATCGTCAATGTTTGTCAATTTGCTGAACATAGAATCAGTGCCTCTCAAAATATGATATCTCTATCACTTCACGCCAACGGCCTCGCCTTAGTGGTAACACCAGCTGTCATCAGATCACCGAAACTAAGGGCTGTCGGTGTGGTCTAGTACTTGGGTGGCCTAACACCCGGGTCTGCCAACTACAGGCGGGGTGCACTCAGCCCTTAGCCGGGCGCGGTAGCCGAGCGGCTCTAGGCCCTTCAGTCCGGAACTTCGCGACTGCTACGGTCGCAAGTTCGAATCCTGCCTCAGGCATGGATGTGTGTGATGTCCTTAGTCCGTAGGGTAGTTAAGTTTAAGTAGTTCTAAGTTCTAGGAGACTGATGATCACAGATGTTAAGTCCCATAGTGCTCTGAGCCATTTGAACCATTTTGGACTCAGCCCTTGTGAGGCCAATTGAGGAGCTATATGACTGAGAAGTAATGGGTCCGGTCACGAAAATAACAACGGCTGGGAGAGCAATTGTGCTGACTACATGCTTCTCCACATCCGCATAGAGTGACATCTATCGGCTGAGGATGACACGGCATCTGATCAATACCGTTTTGCCTTCGGAGGCACATTCGAATGGAGAGAAAGGGATCTTCTATTTCTTCACTCAGATTCACTGTACCGAACACTACTCCAAAAAACCTTTTATTCTGCTAGCTGCTTACCTAGTAACTCCTGAGGTAGTCTTGATGATGTTTGAAACTTGTAGATGGTAATGTTGTGCTGATGAGCGCAACTTCCGTTCCATAACGGACTTTCAAACGAAACGAGCCGAAATCTGTAAAATGTTAACCGCTGAACGGATGGTAATCCCATTAGCTACGTAAGAGGCTACAAATACATCTCTTGGGAGACATGGGCGCTCACCCACGTGTCGGCATAGCTAGCACTCGCACGGGTAAGTCGTTCACTCAACTCACAAGTGCTAGAAACAGAGAAATGGACACTTAAAATGGAGAGAGAAGTGATTCAGAGTGTTCCATTCTCTGACCCCTTTCGTTTTGAATACAACTTATATATTGAGAGAAAAGACTGTAACATGTAGAGTTTCGTCACTCATCAGCAGTTTAAATCACACACTAAAAGCAAGTCTTCCGATCCAGACCGTATACCAATTAGGTTCCTTTCAGAGTATGCTGATGCAATAGCTCCATACTTAACAACCATATACAACCACCCGCTCGACGAAAGATCCGTACCCGAAGTCTGGAAAGTTGCACACATCACACCACTATTCCAGAAAGATAGTATGAGTAATCCACTAAACTACAGACCCGTACCATTAAGGTCGATATGCAGTAGGTTTTTGGAACATATATAACGTTGGATCATTGTGAATTACCTCGCATAGATCGTCTATTGACATGCAATCACACGTATTCAGAAAACATCTTTCATGTGAAGCGCAACTACCTCTTTACGGGCACGAAATGAGGATTCCAAGTTGATTCCGTATTTATAGATTTTGAAAAGGCTTTTGACACTGTACTACACAAGCAGGTTGTAGTTAAATTGCGTGCTTATGGAATATCGTCTCAGTAATGTGACTGGATTCGTGGTTGCCTGTCAGAGAGGTCACAGCTCGTAGTAACTGACTGGAAGTCATCCAGTAAAGTAGAAGTGAATTCTGTCGTTTCCCAAGGTACTGTTACAGGCTCTTTGATGTTCGTACCTACATCAACAAGTTAGGAGACAATCTGAGCAGCCGTCTCAGGTTGTGTGCAGATGATACTGTCTTTTATCATCTAGCAAAGTCTTCAGAAGATCAAAACAAATTGCAAAATAATTTAAAAAAGATATCTGTATGGTACGAAAATTGACAGTTGACACTAAATAATGAAAAGTTTGAAGTCATCCACATCAGTGCTAAAAGGAATGCGTTAAACTTCGGTTACACGACAAATCAGTCAAATAAATGCCGTAAATTCATTTAAATACCTAGGTATTACAATTACGATCAGCTTAAATTTGGAAGAGCACACAAAAAAAGTTGTGCGGAAGCCAAACCAAAGATTGCATCTGTTGGTAGAACACTTAGAAAATGTAATAGCTATACTAAAATACACAACGCTTATAGATCATCTTTTGGAGTACTGTTGCGCGGTCTAGGATCTTACCAGGTACGATTAAGGGAGTACACAGAGAAAATTCAAAGAAGACGAGCAGGTTTTGTAATATCACTTGGTAGGGGAGCGAGTGTCAGTGAGTTGATATAGAAGTTGACGCGAAAATCATTAAAACAAGGGCGTTCTTCACTGCGGTGGCATCTTCTCAAGAAATTAGTCACCAGCTTCCTCCTCCGAAAGTGAAAAAAATTTGTTGACGCCGAATTACACAGGGTGAAACAATCCTCATAATAAAACATTGGAAATCTGAGATCACACGCAAAGATATAGGTGCTTGTTTCTTCCACGCGCTGTTCGCGACCACTGTGAAGGTGGTTCGATGAACCAGGCACATAAGAGTCATTTGCAAAGAATCCATACAGATGAAGACGTGGATTTAAATCACTTGCTCTCAGATGTATCACCGAAATGATGCCGAAGCTTGGAAAATGTAGCTTGTACTTATTCTTGTATATGGACTTCTGTCAGTGATCTAGTTGCCATGGAGTCATAGTTCTAACTGAGCAGATAAATTTAAGGTTCAAATAATTAAGAAGTACAAAACAATATCCTGGAAAAAGTAAGAAACAAGCTTGTTATTGTAATTGCAGCGGTTTCGTTGACTATGCGTAGTAAGCTGGAACGATAAATCATTATTACCACAAAGAATTACAGAAGACGTAAAATATTTGGCGTGGCAGTAATCAAATTTATGTCGGCTCATTATGACACAAATGTTGTGTAGCTCAGTATTAAGGTTTGCGACCAAACTAAGTGCACTCATGTTCAGAAAAAAACAGAACATACTGACTGATCATAGGTAGGACGTTCATTTTCATAGGAAATGTACATTAGTATGTTTTGCAGAAAAGATTAGCATTTCAGTCAGCATGTGTCCTGTTGCCTGGAAGGCACGGGGTCCCATATGGGTCATGGCAACTTGTTCCATTCGTGACGACATCGATACTTATAAGAGACGAATGACGTCCTGTGGTATAACCATCTGTGCTGTGTTCACCTGGTTCCGAAGTTTCTCTGTGGTGCTTGCCACTGTGTCACAGCACTGCACCCCTCTTTTCACCACATCTCATACATTTTCCATTGGCGACAAGTCTGGTGATTTGGCTGGCCAGGGCAAGAGACTGATATCCTGTGTCACCAAGAAGGTACACGTACATGTTGGTGGAACTACATGTCTTGCTGAAAAATGGCGTCTGGGGTGTTGTGTAGAAAGGGTATGGCTGCGGGTCGCAGGATGTCATTCACATAGGTCACACTGCTCACAGTGCACTGAACATACACCAACTATGATTTGTGGTTATAATCAATAGTACCCCAAACCATGAGACACGGTGTTGACGCTGTATGTCTTATGCGAATGCAGTCACTGTTGTTTCGTTCCCCGTGTCTGCTGTGAACCATCAGTTTCAAACAAACAGAACCTGAATTCGTCTGAATATACTGTCTGATGTCATTCCTGTCAGTAATGACGTCGTTCCATACATCGTTGCCGTTTAGCATGTTTCTGCATATTCGTCATAGGTAGGCAGAGAAGTGGACAAAGTGCACGTAACCCGTGCCGTAATGAACTGGGATGGACTGTCGCTCCTGATAGTGGCCGATGTGTAACGTTGTTCCACTGTTGCGATAGAGCCGAGGAGGGCATGGACCTGTCCAGTAATACCATTTGGATGAAGTGTCGACCTCGTAGAGAGGTGGTGTGGATGGTGCGACATACCCATTTGGTCGCGTTCTGCGGCCTTCCGTAAACTATTCGGCACACAGCCGTTGCACTGCAGAAACATTCTGTCCCACACAGACAGCAATTTACAGAGCTGATGCATCACATTCTCTCATGCCAATAACGTCTCCTTTTCCTAAATCTCTGATTCGATGGTACGTACGGCGCATACGTCTGCGAGGCATCCTGTTCGTCTGCTCAGGTGACACTGGGTCATTACCCTCGACTTATAGCGGCAACGAGAGCCACAGCGCTGCGATATCGATGTTGACCTTGCACCAGCGAGCCGACGTGGTTCAAATGCTGATAATTTTTGCACGATACATGTACATGTCCTGTGAATATGAACGTCCTATCTCTAGTCGTTAAAAGTATTCTGTTTTTTTTTCTGAACATGAGTGTAAAATATTTTAAAGCAATATTATACATGTGTTTCTCCAGCATTTTCTGACAGTCACCAAAACTCATTTAAGCAATGAGAAACGAAATTTATAATCATTTCAGCCCATATAGAACCTCAGCTGAACAACAGGGTTAAAGACCAAATGCTGTGGAACACCGTGAGATACCTACGGTAATTGGCGAATGAACACTGAACTGTGCACTTCATTCGCTTATGTGCTCTTTAAGCGGGACATCCTGTTTACAGACACCTCGTGAAGCCGCGCGAGGTTAGCCAAGCGGTCCGAGGCGCTACAGTAATGGACTGTGCGGCTGATCCCGGCAGAAGTTCGAGTCCTCCGTCGGGCATGGGTGTGTGTGTTTGTCCTGAGAATAGTTTAGGTTAAGTAGTGTGTAAGTTTAGGGACTGATGACCTTAGCGGTTAAGTCCCATAAGATTTCACACACATTTGAACATTTTTTAACATCTCGTGAAACCTGTGAGGGTAACTTCTTCAGCTCCCCTAAGCACTATGATTAATAGACAAGTGGGAGCAGTTATACTCTGCCGTAGTGGCAACGTATGTTGAACGTGGGTGACAATAAGTGCCAATATTGTGCAATCCCACTACCCCACGTGATTATGAGCTTCACAATGATGCCCACGTAATAGTAATAATCGTTATTTACTGTTCTATTTGGTAATTTATTTAATTATTAATGTTTTACCAAAGTATTTGTTAATAACACATTCCCTTTGACCTGATTTCTACTGTATCGACCCCACTCAAAAAATGTGTTGTCGTTCCTTGCAAACTCTTTGGAGTACAAGCGATGCACTACTCTGGCGCTGTGAGAAATTTGGTTTAGTGCTGTTAGTAAACAGCAGAAAAGGGGTTAGCTCCTGAATTCCAGAAATGACATATTAGAAAACATTTGAATCAATTAACTCCTCATCTAATATAGTTCGTAACTGTACAGCAGCCTTGTCTATAAGTTTTACTATCAGAGGTTTGTTAGCTAGTATTAAAGGTAATCTGTATTCTATGTGCATACATTTAATATTGGTTACGTATTACAAAGATTAGACTAGCGATGGGAAGAAAAGCGTTTCTGACGGAAAATAATTGTTAACATCGAATATGGATTTATGTGTTAGAAAGTTATTTCTGAGAGTATATGTTAGAAGTGTAGCCATATGCGGAAGACAATTACACAGTGGAGGCTTTTGAAATGTGATGCTACAGAAAAATATTGGAGATTAGATGGGTAGTTCACGTAACTAATGAAGAGATACTGAATAGAGTTATGGAGAAAAATAGTTTGTGGCACAACCTGACCAGAAAATGGATCGGTTAATAGTAGACGCTCTGTGACATCAAAGTATAACCAATTTAGTACGGGAGGGAAGCGTGGGGGGTGAATAGTTGTAGAGAAAGAACAACAGATAGAAACAGTAATTAAATTTAGAAGGATGTAAGTTGCAGTAAGCTGTAGTAAGTTTTGAGATGAAGAGGCTTCCACAGGTAGAGACGCACTGAGAGCTGTACGAACGCAATCTTTGGACTGAAGACAACAACAACAATAACAGCATTACAAAGATTTATAAGGGATTTTCTTGCTGATATCTCTAGGTGAATATGAAATAGGGTAAGGAATGAAAGAGGAAGCTGCCTCGTAGAATTTTGCACAGAGAATAACTTAATCTTAGCTAACACTTGGTGTAAGAATCATGAAAGAAAGTAGAGTACGTGGAAGAGGCCTGGAGAGGTTTCAGATACATTATACAACGGTAAGACAGATATTTAGATACCAGGTTTTAAACTGTAAGACATTTCCATGGGCAGATGTGTACTTTGACCACAATCTGTTGGTTATGAACTGTAAATTGAAACTGAAGAAACTGCAAAAAGGTGGGAATATAAGGACATGAGACGTCGATAAACTGAGGTTGTAAAGAGTTTCAGAGATAGAGTTAGGGAGCGAAAGTACAGGGGAAAGAAATATAGTAGAAGAAGAATGGGTAGCTGTGAGAGATAAAACAGTAAAGGCAGCCGAGGATCAAACAGGCAAAAGACGAGGGTTAGTAGAAATCCTTGAGTAACAGAACAGATATTGAATTTAAATGAAGAAAGGAGAAAACTTAAAAATGCATAAAATAAAGCATGCGAAAAGGAATAAAAAAGTGTCAAAAATGAGCTCAACAGGTAGTGCAAAATGGCTAAGCGTGCATGGTTCGAGGACAAATGTAAGGATGTAGAGGCATATATCATTAGGGGTAAGATAGATGCTGATCACAGGAAATTTAAGAAGATCTTTGGAGAAAATAGGACCACTTGTATGAATATCAAGTGCTCAGATGGAAAACCATTTCTAAGCAGAAAAGGGAAGGCAAAAGGTGGAAGGAATATATACAGGGTCTATACAAGGGCGATGTACTTTAGGGCAGTGTTATGGAAATGTAGGAGGACGTTGACGAAGATGAGATGGGAGATATGATACTGCATGGAGAGTTTGACAGAGCACTGAAAGGCCTAAATGGAAACAATACCCACGAATAGACAACATTCCATTAGAACTACTGATAGGAGAGCCAGCTTTGACAATACTCACCATCCGGTCTGGAAGATGTATGAGACAGGCGAAGTACCCTCAGGCGTCAACAAGAATATAATAATTCCAATCCCAAAGAAATCAAGTGTTGACAGTTGTGAAAATTACCAGACTATGAGTTTAATAAGTCACGGCAGCAAAATACGCATTCTGTAAGACGAATAGAAAAACTGATAGAAGTCGACCTCGAGGAAGATCACTTTGGTATTTGTAGAAATGTTAGAACACGCGATGCAATACTGACTCTACGACTAATCTTAGAAAATAGATTAAGGAAAGGCAAACCCACGTTTCTAGCATTTGTAGGCTTAGAGAAAGCATTTGACATTGTTGACTAGCATACTCTCTTTCAAATTCTGAAGGTGTCAGGGGTCGAACATCGGGAGCGAAAGGCTATTAACAATTTGTACAGAAACGAGATGACAGTTATAGAGAGTCGAGGGGCAGTCGGGGGAATCAGGGGCTGAGAAAGGAGTGAGACAGGGTTGTAGCCGAACTCCGATGTTATTCGATCAGTATACTGAGCGAGCAATAACGGGAACAAAAGAAAAATTTGGAGTAGGAATTGAAATCCATGGAGAAGAAATAAAAGCTTTGAGGTTTGCCGACGACATTCTAATTCTGTCAGAGACAGCAAAGGCCATGGAATATCAGTTGAACGGAAAGGACAGTGGATTGAAAGGAGGATATAAGATGCACATCAACAGAACCAAACCGAGGATAACGGAATGTTGAGGGAATTAGATTAGGAAAAGAGACACTTAAAGTAGTAGATGATTTTTGCTATTTGGGGGGCAAAATAACTGCTGATGGTCGAAGGAGAGACGATATAAAATGTAGACTAGCAAAAGCAAGGAAAGCCTTTCTGAAGAAGAGAAATTTGTTAACATCGAGTATAGATATAACTGTCATGTGATCTTTTCTAAATATATTTGTGTGTTGTGTAGGCATGTATGGAAGAAAAACATGGATGATAAATAGCTTAGACAAGAAGAGTATAGAAGCTTTGGGAATGTGCTGCTACAGGAGAACGCTGAAGATTAGGTGGGTAGATCATGACGAGGTACTGAATAGAATCTGGGAGCAGAGGAATTTGTGATAAAACTTGACTAGAAGAAGGGATCGGTTGGTAGGACATGTTCTGAGGCATCAAGGGATGGTTTATTTAGTACTGGAAGGAAGCGTGGAGGGTGAAACTCGTAGAGGGAAACCAAGGTATGAATACACTTCACATATTCAGAGAGATGTAGGTTTTTGTAGCTACTCGGAGATGAAGAAGCTTGCACAGAATAGAGTAGCATGGAGAGCTGCATCAAACCAGCCTCGCGACTGAACACCGAAACAAGAACATCTACACACATCAAAAAAGTTTTGCATCACCTCGGTTCCGAGAGTTCCGGAACCTGTACAGAATATTGGAATAGAGATCAATGTAAACACCATTCCCGACTATATTTTTTTTGTAATACCCAGCTGCACGTTCTCTTGCATTGTTGCATGCCTGTATTCGTCGTGGCATACTATCCACAAGTTCATCAAGGCGCTGTTGGTCCAGATTGTCCCACTTTTCAGAGTGGTTGATGGCTTGTCCATAAACAACCCTTTTCAATCTTCAGGAGTTCTGGGAACAGAGGTGATGCAAAATTTTCTTTCATGTGTGTATATGTAACTAGTGTGCAAGTAGTATATCTATTTATTATGTCAGTGCAGGAAGAGAGAGAGAGAAAGAAAACGTAGTGCAAGAAGCTGAAACAGCATTTCTGAAAGATTTTGTACTTTTATGAACTTCAAATATTATATGTATTCCTACAGTAGCGAGATGAGATTTCTTCTTCAATTTCGCCGGCCGGAATGGCCGAGCGGTTCTAGGCTCTTCAGTCTGGAACCGCGCGACCCCTACGGTGACATGTTCGAATGCTGAATCGGGCATGGATGTGTGTGATGTCATTAGGTCAGTTAGGTTTAAGTGGTTCTAAGTTCTAGGGGACTGATGACCTCAGATGTTAAGTCCCATAGTGCTCAGAGCCATTTGAACCATATTTTTCTTCAATTTACGGTGCTCAGCAAGCCGTGACCGTAATGCAAAACGTTAAGAAACGAATAAATATATATTTTTTAATCCTATGAAATATCCGCATTCTCATTGCACATGTAAGAAAACTCCTGTTCACGGCAGGAATAGTTTACTAACGAGCTTAATTTTTGATTTAAATAATTTCACTTATAAAAGAGTAGACATATTTTCATCATATGGTTACCTAACTCGTTTATCCTAGGACACCATATTATTTAATAATCGGAGGTGTGGCAGAGATCTGTGGACCAGCTTAGTAACCGGCATTCTAAACTAGCGATTCAGAACAAGCTTAACGTTTAAAATTATGATGTTAAGTGATCATTAGCAAAGAGGTACAGGCAAACTGCAAAAGTTTTTATTGTACAAAAATGTTTTTAAACGTAATTGTCTAATTAAGCTTCATTGTCTTGACTAACTTCTTCAATTTATACACACAAGTGAAATATTTTAATGTGACGAGATCTACTGATCAAAATAGACCTCAAGATGCTTCTCCAATGACAGCTAATTCACCTGTTGAACTGTGGTGCTCCACTGTGTACTTATAGGTTCCACTTAGTTTTGACACTTTTTCAAATTATAATATTTTGACATCAATGCATGTGAAAAATTAATATTAAAATTTTCGTCGTGGTTGCTTTATAAAACAATATTCTACGTTTTACTTGTTATCTAAATGTACAAAATTATAATTCTATCGCGCTTGACAGTTTTTGCAGGACGTGTCATTGTTGTGATGCCTGCCCCTTCTGACCGCTCCCGATGATACTGTCCATTACTTTTTATTTGTTTCATGTTTCTCACGTCCCAGTACACAGCGTTCAAATATGAATAAATTCGTAGAAATCAGATTACTTTGTTCTTAAGAAGGTATGAAATCCATGCCAGTTACATTTCCATTGCTTCAACGTAATTTAAAAAATAAGTGATAAGATCTTCTCAGTTTATCGCCCACCGCTATCAGCTTGCAGTAACAATAATAACAATATTTTTTTTTTGAAAACTGTCTTTTAAACACGTGCAATTTCATGAATTACTGTAATTTTGTCACATACGTTCTGAAATACCTGTTTTACATTTATGTTGAGAGCGGGATGTCGAATGTTGTTACCATGAAATGAAAATATCTTGGTTTACATTTTAAAATAAAAAAAAAATATTTAAGAAAGCGCGTAGGAGGATGACCTAATCAAATCTACCTATCACTATCTGTGATGAATCGCTAACGAGCACATGCAAGAAAAAAAAATTTGTAAACTAGAACAGTAATTCTTTCACGTACAAAATGACAGTAGTGATGCGATGATCAGATTTTCTTTATGTCACTCCTATTCATCGTCCGCAGCTCGTGGTCTCACCGTACCGTTCTCGCTTCCCGAGCACCGGGTCCCGGGTTTTATTCCCGCCGGGGTCAGGGGTTTTGATCTGCTTCGAGATGACTGGGTTTTTTTGGTGTCGTCTTCATCCTCATCATTCATCCCCATTTACTGTCGGAGGAAGGCAATGGCAAACCATCTCCACTAGGACCTTGCCTAGTACGGCGGCGCGGGTCACCCGCGTCTTTCCCCTACGTTGCAAGATCCCCTCGCTTCTGAACTGATACTGCAATTACTCGGCTTAGCCGCGAGTCCGTAGAGGGTGGTATATGTGACGTACAGTATAAATGGTCAGCATTTCCACCCGGAATTAGCGAGTGTAAGTCGGACCTTCCATGATCCGCGTTGGTGGCTCGTGTCGCCGGATTTCCTCCTACCTGTGCGTGGTGTTGCTCTCCTAAATGTCGTCCAGTGCAGATTCTTCATTGGCGCATGGCGTGGAAGCTAATTATCTGAAATTGCTGTCGATCAACTTTGGGGTACCTATTTACTCGAAATTAACATTCAGAATGCCGTAATGTTACTTTTACTCCTATTAGATCAATAGTGAAATACTCATGTCACAAACTACTCGTAACCTAGAGCATGTCTACCATCGAACGAGACAGGAAGAGCTCTTAACGCCGACTGCCGACTTTGGCACGCAGTCGGTATCTCTTACTAGTTTCGTCACACTTCGTGGATTTCCGATCAAGTTCGTACTTACTAAGATATGCATTTGTTAATGAACAGGTGTGAATTTTAACGAGGCAAAATTATGATAAATATTTTTAATCATCCAGGGGCTCCTCCTAGTATTCATGTTGTCATAAATAACTTTAGTTATTAAATTTAAATAAACCAAATCAGTGACTTTGGCGCCAAGATGGCGGTACTTTCCGTCATGTAAATTTCCCAGGCTGACGCTTGTTGCTACGGTCCAGCGCCGAGCCCCACCCCACTACGCGCGACTCATGTTCGCTTTTTTTTGTTTTCTTTACTCTTTTTTTCCGTGTAAATTTCTGTATCCGCTAACCGTGCTCACAGTGGTACACTTTACAGAATGCCTTTGTGTTATCTCCTACAGCTTGTGATAACCATTGCACAAATCTCGGATTTTTTAACCACTCTTCCGAAAACTTTACCCATTTCAACAGAACAAAAATCAGTCACCATGACAAGAAACCCAAACACAAAAATTATAATGGAAATATTATATCTATCATGCATTACTGAAGTTAGTTAAATCGCCATTTCATTGTTTCAAACTTTTAAGGCACTTTAACATTTTGTTCCATAAATGTATTCCGCTTATATCTTTAAATAGTACGAAATAAAGTATAGTAGCTCCGTACTTAAGTACTTCTTGCACTCGTTATTTACATTGTTGAGTACCAGGAGTACTTAAGATTATGTTTCTTAACACATTTTGTAGTATAACGAGTTGCTAGAAAGTAATTTTTTCTGTAACCTATTAAGAGCATGTTGAAGATACTGAAATTCAAAACTAAACTTCAGGAATGAACAAACTGAAAAAGACTAAATATCCCCCTAGTAGCCATATCTTAAATTCTCTACCCAAATAAACCACATCCAGGTGGAAAACCACTGATCTCGTCAGTTAAGTTGCTTGTCTTGAAATTATGAAATTTTCTAACCAGATAAACCACATCCAGGGGGAAAACAACTGAACTGGGAATACTGATCTCGTCAGTTAAGCTACTTGTCTTGTCATCATATAGCAACATATAATGAACGACAGTTGACGTACTGAAATTATCATTACGGAAGACCCGTAGCAGTGTAATCATATAGAAGCTAGTAACGAACGACGATTGGCCAATTAATATTTTAATCACAAGCGACGAATTTTTTTTTATTATTTTTTATTTTTTATTTTTTTTTTTTTTGTACACCCCTATAGCCCTTCCTTTTCCTCTCCACAATTGCCGCCATCCTCTAGTGTCGACGCAGCACGTAAAGCATGGTGCTGTTAGTAGCAAGACTTATTGCCATAAACCGATAATAAAAGCGGAAGCATACTCTGCTATGCTTCAGGGGGCGACGACACACTACTCAGAAATACACCTCTCCCTGCAGGTGTGAAGCAAGTGATGAGTTTAGAAACTAAAAAGGAAGAAATAAATAAAGACAGAAATGAAGGCAAATTAAAAACAGGGACGGCAGCACACACAAATGAAAACGAAACTGGCGAAATAATCCCATCGCCCATAGAATTAACGAAGTAATAATCCTCTAAGATAGATTACGTGTTTTCTAATTTTTCATACAAGGTTCACACAATTCCCATGTTACCAATTGCCATATTATCAGTATCATAGAACAGTCTACTCTAATGATGCCCAGAAGGCCAATGTCAAATCCTGGGTATAGGCAACTCAAGAGTAGTTTGAAAGTCTGAGTGACAAAGATCCAGTGGTAAACTCAGGCAATTCCAGGACGAGGTGCCTTAGTCAACCCGGAACACCTTTTGATAACCATGAACCATTGCAACTTTCAGAAATCTTGCAAAAGTAGTGGTATATTTCCGGTCAGATTCCGCCAGGCGATGCTGGCTTCACAGGTAGTCCATGAAAGAGACAGCATCGGTGAGGGAAAGGTCATAGATCGTGAAAATGGTGTGGCTCAAAAGCCACACCATTGCGTTACGTCGTGTTCGGCGGTTGGTCTAAAAATCACGGGTAAGGAACCAGTCGATTGACACATCGTCTGGTGTCGTCCCACCGATCAGCGCTAATAGCACACGTGCAAGGTCCCACACTTCTGTGACGTGAGGGCATAAGAGACGATGCTCCCTGGTGTTTACGTCACCACATCGGCCGCAAGCAGCCGAGGGCCGTAGGCGGATGGCCGCCAGGCGATGATTAGTGGGTATTAAATTGTTTACGACACGATACCATAGCGCTGAAACTTCCGTTGGAAGGGCTGGGTTGTTGATATTAGCCCAAGCTTGGTGCCAGATGACCGACGGTTGTCTGTCCTCTAATTTATGTGGTGTGGGCTGGCCTCGAAGTGCCTGGTAAAGGCGCTTCGACGAGCGTGCCTTGTCAGTGGCCACTGTTAGGACGTAGCTTTGATTGAGGTAATAGTCCTTGACTGTCGTCATCCGGAACGGAATATGTGTCAAACATACTGGTGCACGCGCCGATTGTGGGCGGTAACGGTCGAAAAGAACGGCTGTTGTCCCACCTGGGTCAATTTCACGCAAAGTGGAGATACGGTGAATCAGGAGGGCCGCACATTTGCGGGGAAAGTCGCTTCGTCACATAGCCAGCCAGCGTGGGAAATGCTCTCCGACTCATGGCCGGCTACGGACTACAGCACTTCCTAATTATCGTGAATACATCAATAAGAGACAATAATTTATTAAAAATTGTAAAAATGTCTTCCTCGCGTAGGAGGCACCATAAAACGTGCTTTAAAGGAGTATGGGACATCAACATTAAATTCATCCCGTGAAGCAACTATTGATCTGATACACACGCCAGGATCAACATAATTAAGTTTTGTTCTTTCGGATGGACCTAGATGCTGACTGAAAACCGCAGTGTACACTGAAACTGCGAACAATTATTCGACAGTTACATTACATCTAGACTTCTGTTTATTGAACACAGCGTCTGCTGCAGTAAACGTTAAGGTATGTACCGTATTGCAGCCTCTATGCCGATTTACCATCGTGGTCGACGTACGTCATTGCGTAGAACGGGCCAATCAAGTGACTATATCGGACAGAGAGAACGTTAAAGGGCGCGAAGTTCAAACGGCCAAATATCCGCTGTTAATGATGGCTGACCTGATTACTGCTCGCAGTTGTAGCACCGAAGCGCATCGAACGTTGCCGCTCTCTGATGAACGTATTCCATGCAATTTGTCAATACACGGTGGTGCGGAGTTGTTAAGTTAAAATAGAACTCGATGAGGCACAAATTTGTTTCCAGTTGATCTCATCAAGCTCGGAGGCTGCCGTTTGATAACATACTTTCTTCATTACAACCATTCTCGCCTCTATTATTCTCTACTCAATTGCTAATCTGCCTTTGATATCGACGTTAATGTGGCTACTTCGGACCTGAAATGAATTTATGGTCGTGCACTATGAATTTGTACCCGTTGTGTACAGCTGTGTAAAGAAACAGCTATCTGTGTGACTTTTTACAACAGAGATGGTAATTAATTTCAAGATGATAGGACAGCGATTGATGGAATGTGAACTACTATATGACTGTGGTGTTCATCGTATGTAAAATATATTCACGATTTGACACGTTTCCTAGTCTTAAAGGGCAATCAAAAATGTAAATTAGCATTCCCAACCAATAAAGAAGGAGGAAAGTGCCATTAGATGGCGGTCGCGCGCGCGTTGTCGCCCGCAATACGGACGGCGCAGTGCCACGAAACTGCAACACTCCGTGCCTAGTTCGGCGTGAAGCGGCTAGTAGAAATAAAAAAAAAAAAATTAAACATGGACCACCATCAATAATTTGAACGAAGCGGGGCCTGTGTCCGACTGGTGTAGGTTGCACAACGACGTCACTATTGGTGGACGGCGGGCCGAATCATTCTTTGCGTCACTCGCGTGAAAACTGCGGCAGGATGCAAATGAAATGATCGGTGCACCGATCTCAGGGACGTGGAGCCATATACGCGGTTTGAAATTGATGACTGAACACGAGAAGCGTTCGGCCACATACGTCTACTAACAATGGTTCCTCGGCGCCTCTTTCCCAGCCATGATCGTCTGAAAAACATAAAATATTAATAACAAAGTGACATGGAGGGTTGAAATTTAGAAATGAAAATCATCGTAAAGTTAACTTTGACTATATTATAAGTACTTAAGTTACATTTTATCATAGATTCATACAGAGAGTCATGACAATGCGTCCGTACGTAATCAGAGCGAGAACAGAACGGAACAAAAGCCAGCGGACGCTAGACAAAAGAATGAGACATAAAAATGACTAACGAAATTAAACAGAGGTTGTACGTCAGCAGATACATCGATTAGTACACACAGATGAAACTGTAAGACAGGATGTAATATGGAATCTCTGACTCCGTAAATGTCGAAAATAATTTTAAAAGCAAAATGAATACTACTAATTAAAAAGTAATATTACAGATTCGATGATGTGTTGACAGTCTTATAAAGACAGTTTGAAACGTATCAGTGTTGTAAAGATTTGTTCTCCGTGAGTAGAGTATCTGCAGGATATGGATTCCGAGCTTCAAAGCTTAAGGCACTGACGTCGTATTCACAAAGACCTGAGCTGAAATTTTCACTTCGTTATCCAGATACCAGTTTTTTATGTTTCTGTAAAACTTTTTAAACAGTGGCTCGGATGGTTCCCTTTACACATACGTTACATTTTCTGTTCCATCACTGTCCAGCTCCCTCTGGTGTTCCATCTCTCCTGTACCCATTCCGTGCCGTGGTGTTGGATTTTTATTTTATTTCTGCATGCAGCGAGATGTAGTAAGGAGCAGTTCATTAATTTTCAACTGCATAGCAGTAGCCCACTGAACAATTTCGATTTTTCGAAATCTACTAAAACGACTGGTCGTTGTTATTAGCTATCGTATTCTAAGTGAGAGTACTTGCAACTTTTTGTTACCTTGTTAGTTTATTGCTGGTGATTAAATTCACATTGAGTCTTTAAACTACTAAGAAAATCCACAATGAGAACCAGTATTGTAGTTATTTCTAAATATCTGCTGATAAAACTGTTCAGTCTGTTTCAGATTAAATGGATACATAGATAGTTGTTACTGAGTGGAACATCTCTAGTCCACTTACTACTTCACTGTAGGTCACATGCTTAGAAGCGACAACTGCACGTGACTACGCTCGATTTTCAAATGATATACTGATTTTAAGCATTACCAAACTGCTCCTCATATGCAGAACGGAACATTAGGAGCTTTATGACGTGTTTTGTCTCATATGAACACAGAAATGCAAAATGACATTTACTTCCCTCATTTTTTTTCTCAGTCATCAGTTTTCTGACTGGTCCGGTGCGGCGAGCCACTAATTTCACTCCTGTGCTAGCCTCTTCATCTCAGAGCAGCACTTGGAAGCTAGATACTCAATTTTTGTTCATATAATCCAATCCACTCCCAGCTGGACGTCTTCTGCTACAGTTTGAACACTTTATGGTTCAATCTAGTACCATGGACGATATTTTATGATAGCTTCACACATATCCTATCACCCAGTTCCATCTTCTCGTTAGTGTTTCCCGTATGTTACTTTCGTCGCCGATTCTGCGAAGAATCTTACCTTATCAGTCCACCTGAAACGTCCCCTTAGAAATATTTTAAATGACTGTGCTTAAACTGACACAATATTTTTAGCGCAACGCTACGCGTTGTTAACAGCCAACAGCCCGACACTACAATAGCGAATATTACAACAATGCCACCCAGCCACAGACAGCCAGTGATTTTCATACAGAGCGCTACGTGGCGTTACCAATATAAAAACCTAAGCAGCCTACTTACATATTTTCAATATTCTTCTGCACTACAACATCTCAAACGCTTCGATTCCCTTCTGTTAAGGTTTTCCCTCTGTACATGACTCATCTTCAATAAGCACGTGATTTTCGATCGATCGTTCCTCTGTTACGTTTAGCGCAAAAATCCATCTCTTACACTCTTCAACGAAAGAAAACAGACTCATGATGCACAACTGCATTGACTGGATTTTGTTAGTACTACAGCTTTCGGCTGTAAGCCATCATTTGGTAAAGGAATCACTAAAAAATCTCATTTGTCATGAAAATGGAAACAAAACATTGAATATTTTAATCAACATGAAACATGTTACGGCATAAAGTCAGCGCCGGAACGCCAGTCGGGAACGGCAGAGAAGAGACGACTGTGAGAAGGCGTCAGCCAATCGCACACTGACCGATCTCCCTCCAGGAAGACAACGCGACAGCAGCGGCCCCTTATGTGATGAGGACGTAAGCGCCGCGCACGACTGGTGGTAGCCCACTTCGATAACAGTTTTGACGTTACCCACTTCATTAGCCACCGCATCGTAGCACAGACATGTGTTTGTCTATTCTGAAGAAGACTGATTGCGTTGAATGTCATCCTTATGCTTGAAACACATCTATCAAAGTTAAGTAATTGCATCTTGCCTAATTGCAATAAAACTCATTAATACGAGTTGTTTGATTGTTTGTCTAGCGAACCAAGTATGCAGGATACCTAGACACAACAAAATACGTAATAAAAAAACTCATTCACAGCACTTACAAGGGCCACAATCGTCCGATTCATATGAGATGACAACAAATACGTATACCGACTGCTGAAAATCGCCTGAAAAGAACTATGAAAAGATAAAAGCACGCACCATGAAGGAATTATCCGAATGAGACCGAAATCAGAATATGTAACGTACGTTTACAAACTAATGATTACAATTTCGGAAAAATTTGTTCGTTTATTCAAGAGAAAGATATTCGCAAGTGGAGCAAGTCAATATCATATTGGTCCGTCTCCGGCAATCATGCAAGCGGCTTATTATGCTTGGCATGGGTTGATAACGTTGTTAGCTGTTCTCAAGGCGAGCTGGTGCATTAGATTATCAAAATCCCGAGATGGTTTGAGGGCCTTGCCCATAATGCTCCAGCCGTGCCCAATAGATACGGTGACCTTATTGGCCAAGGTTGGGATTGGCGAGCAGGGAGACAAGCAGTAGAAACTTTGGCAGTGTGCGGTCAGTAATTATCTTGCTGCTATATATGCCCGGGATGGCTTAACATGAAGGGGTTTATAATATCGCCGACGTACAGTTGTGCTTTAAGGCTATGGCGGAAAGCCACCAAAGGGATCCTGCTTTGAAAAGAAGTGGCATCCCAGACCATCTTTCCTGGTTTCGGGCCTTATGACAGACGAGAGCCAGGTTGGTCACCGCTCTCTGGTTCATCTCCAGAGACGTCTTCGGCCTGGAATCTCAGTAACTAGGGTAGGTAGAATTGCCCTCATCTCTTCGACATGATCCCTGATAACCAGTGACGACTTGTCTGCAGACGCCTCGGTCTGTGGTGGGATACCAACCTGACTGTCGCCTAACCGACGAACGAGTGTGATGGACTGCGGGGCCATTTGATTTCATAGCTGGAACCCCTTCGGTTGATATCCGACTAACCCTTACAGCACACAGGTACGCAGACGATATTCGACACACCGTTTTGTTGCCCTTCGTGGTAAGCCGTCCTGGGCTTACATTGCAGCGAGATAATGCCCTCTCACATACGACCAGAATGTGTACTGCTTATCTTACTGTTTTCCAGTGCCTAACTTGACCAGCAAGGTCACCGGATCTCTCCGCAATTTAGAAAGTTCTTACATTATGGGCAGGGCCATCCAGTCAGTTCGGGATTTTAACTGTCTAAATCTGACGCGTCAATTGCGCGATAGCGATGGAATTGTTACCGATGGTGGTGCTACTAAAGCGGAGTTACTAAATACAGGTTTCCGTAATTCCTTCACGGAAGAAGGCGAAGTAAATATTCCAGAATTCGAAACCAGAATAGCTGTTAGGCTGAGTGAAATAAAAGTAGTTATCTTAGCTGTTGCGAAACAACTCAGATCATATAAGAAAGGCAAGTCTTCCGGTCCAGATGGTACACCAATCAGGTTCCTCTCAGAGTACGCAGACAAAATAGTGCCTTTCTTAGCAATCGTATACAACCGCTCACTTGACGAAAGGTCTGTTCTAAATACACAAAAGTAGCACAGGTCACACTAATATTCAAGAATAGGAGTAACCTATTGAATTACCGACCCATATCACTGACCTCAATTTGCAGTAGAATTTTGGAGCATATACTGTACTCGAACATTATGAATCACCTTGAAGAAAATTGACTTATTGATAGATAACCAACACCGATTCAGAAAATATCGTTCTGATGCAACACAGCTAGCTCTTTATTCCCATGAAGTAATGAATGCTGTCGACAGGTGATCTCACGTCGCTTCCGTATTCCTGGATTTCCAGAAGGCTTTTGATACCGTTCCCCACAAGCGACTATTAATCAAATTGCATGCATATGGAGTATCGTCTCTGTTGTGTGACTGGATTCGTGATTTCCTCTTAGAGAGGTCACACTTCGTAGTGATAGACGGTAAATCATCGAGTAGAACAGAAGTGATATCTAGCGTACTGCAAGGTAGTGTCATAGGCGCTCTGCGGTTCCTTATTTACATAAATGATGTAGGTGATAACCTGAGTAGCTCCGTTACACTGTTTGCAGATGACGCTGCAATTTACCGTCTAGTAAAATCATCAGACGATCAATTCCAATTACAAAATGATCTAGAGAGAATTTCTGTATAGTGCGAAAAGTGGCAATTAGCACTAAACAAAGAAAAGAGCGAGGGTACTAAAAGAAATCCAATAAATTTTGGGTATACGATAAATAGCACAAATCCAAGGCTGCCAATTCGACTAAATACCTAGGAATTACAATTGCGAGCAAGTTAAATTGGAAAGACCATATAGATAATATTGTGGGGAAGGCGAAACAAAGACTGCGCTTTGGCAGAACACTTAGAAGATGCGACAAACGCCCTAAACAGACAGCCTACATTACACTTGTCCGTTCTCTGCTGGAATATTGCTGCGCGTTGAGGGATCCTTACCAGGTAGGATTGCGGGGGACATCGAAATAGTGCAAAGAAGGGCAGCCCGTTTCTGGTATCGGGCAATAGGGGTGAGAGTGTCACTTATATGATACGCGAGTTGGGGTCGTCTCTCAAACAAAGGCGGTTTTCTTTGCGGCAAGATCTATTTACGAAATTTGAATCACCAACTTTCTTTTCCGAATGCGAAAATATTTTGTTGACACCGAACTACGTAGGGAGAAATGAACATCATCATAAAATAAGAGAAATCAGAGCTCGAACGGAAAGATATAGGTGTTCATTTTTCCCACGCGCCATTGGAGAGTGGAATGGTAGAGAAGTAGTATGAAAATGGTTCGATGAACCCTCTGCCAGGCACTTAAGTGTTAATTGCAGAGTAACCATGTAGCTGTAGATGTACATGCAGAATTTGGCACGATTTTCCACCTCAGGAGGACATCCAAGAACTCTATCAATACGTGCCAAGATGAATAACTACTTGGAACTACCAGCGCATTATTGACTTGCTCAATCAGTGAAGCTCTTTCGCTTGAATAAATCATCTGTTTTTTAAACTTCCTGGCAGATTAAAACTGTGTGCCCGACCGAGACTCGAACTCGGGACCTTTGCCTTTCGCGGGCAAGTGCTCTACCAACTGAGCTACCGAAGCACGACTCACACCCGGTCCTCACAGCTTTACTTCTGCCAGTATCTCGTCTCCTACCTTCCAAACTTTACAGAAACGCTCCTGCTCAGTTGGTAGAGCACTTGCCCGCGCAAAGCAAAGGTCCCGAGTTCGAGTCTTGGTCGGACACACAGTTTTAATCTGCCAGGAAGTTTCATATCAGCGCACACTCCGCTGCAGAGTGAAAATCTCATTCTGGAAACATCTGTTTTTTCTTAATTATAGCCATCAGTTGTCTGCACATAATATATCATGAAACGATTTCCGTCCCATACGGATAATTTCTTCGCGGTGCGACGTTTTATTTGATTTATTTTTGTCTTAGAATGTATTTCTGGAATGTAACTTATGTCATCGCTCCAATTATTTGATGTACTTTAAAAATATCAGGTGAGGTTAATCAGTTCGTAGATCAGTAAATGCTTCATCCGAGTCAACTGTCATATATCTCTAATAACTGTCATACAAGTAGAATTCAATCTTACAGTCACTGTAACGTTATCGTATTACGCAAATACAATAGTGAAGAATATTTAATTCCTTGGAGGAGACATGAATGAGCTGAAGCATTTGTTACTTCTAGTATGAAGAGGACTGCTTGCCCCAAACTGACAGCTGAATTTAATATGCAACTGCTGAAACGTGTCAACAACACCAGCAGGAAAGTGAATGCTGTGACGAAACCTCTCGCTAATAGACTGAACGCAGATAACTTTGAGTAGCAGACGCTGAGACGAGCGTACGCCTCTACAGTGGTAGCAGCATATCGGTTCTCTGATAAGCAGTTAATCCGTCTATTTCCTTTTTTTTTTTTAGTAGGGTATTTTGCAATGTACATTAGTGTTTACAAATTACTCTGACAATGAGTTTCTGCTTTTGTGTAAATCTTAGTGCATGTCGTATTGGGTGACGGCGTCCTCATATAATCTCTTCATCGCCAGAAGCGTCGCGTCAACAGACTACGTCTAAATTTCGTGTTAGTTCACAGCGTACAATTAAGATCAGAGCATTTGAGTTCACGTATTTAATTCCCGCAGTAGTCTTTGCGACGTAAGCAGAGTTTATAGTAAAATGTAACCGGTGATAGAGTCATTTTTTTCTGTTTTTTTTTCTGTTTTAGGAACACGTGGATGTTGCTGTCTCAGGCTATTAAGTGTTCTCTGCAGAGAAAATTTTAATGTTTGTGTATTCTGCTCTTGTATGCTACGTACATTCTAACCTCACCAGTGCCACAGTCATGTTATCTCTTGAGTGGCGGTCTATTTGTACTTACTCAGTTACTCCTGCTTTGCATATATTTTTGATATCTTATCCAGTTTCTTTAGTCGGTTAGATATGGCTAGGAACTGTGCTTGTTATGAGCGGACACAAGGTGACATGGCTACTGCCCGTAAACAGCTCCAAGTTGCGTTGACCGCAATCGACGGGGTTCTATACTCATGCACATACATTAAGGATAATGGTGATACATGGTGAAACAACTCTCTGGTGTGCGGTTTGCGGGTCTAAGTCACCTCGGGGTATGACCATGCGGCGTATTTGACCTGCGGACGTCGCACAGTGGCACTGGCAGCAGTCCACATACGCAGAGGTGTGTTGGTGCTTGTCAGGGTATGGTGCAGCGACTAAGTGTGGTAATGGTGACTGTGTGTTGAAAATGGCTCAAAGAACTCATATTGATGACTTTATGAGGGGTAGAATACTAGGGCGACTGGAGGCTGATCAAACACAGCAGGTCGTAGCACGGACCCTCGGAGTGCCACAAAGAGTGATCTGAAGATTATGGCAACGATTCCAGCAAACAGGAAACGACGAGTCCAGGAGCTACAGTACGGGACTTCCACAGTGTACAACACCACAAGAAGACCGATATCTCACCATTAGTGCCCGCAGACGACTACGGAGTACTGCAGGTAGCCTTGCTCGGGACCTTACTGCAGCCACTGGAAGAGTTGTCTCCAGACACACAGAATACAGACGACTGAACAGACATGATTTATTCGCCCGGAGACCTACAAGGTGCATTCCAGTGACCCCATGTCACAGGAGAGCCCGAAAAGCCTGGTGGCAAGAACACAGTACATGGTCATTGGAACAGTGGTCCCAAGTTATGTTCAATGACGAGTCCAGGTATAGTCTGAACAGTGATTCTCACCGGGGTTTCATCTGGCATGAACCAGGGACCAGATACCAACTCCTTAATGTCCTTGAAAGTAACCTGTGTGGGGTCGTCATTTGATGGTTTGGGGTGGGATTACGATTGGTGCACGTACACCCTTGCATGTCTTTGACAGAGGAACTGTAGCAGGTCAGGTGTATGGGGATGGCATTTTGCACCAGTATGTCTGCCTTTTCAGGGCTACAGTGGGTCCCACCTTCCTCCTGATGGATGATAACACACGTCCCCACCCAGCTTCCATCGTGGAAGAGAACCTTGAAACAGAAGATAACAGGCGAATGGAGTGGCCTGTCTGTTCTCCAGACCTAAACCCCATAGACCACGTCTGGGATGCTCTCGGTCGACATATCGCTGCTCGTCTTCAAACCCCTAGGACACTTCAGGTCCTCCGACAGGCAGTGGTGCAAGAATAGGAGGCTATATCCCAGCAGCTACTCGACCACCTGACCAAGAGCATGCCAACCCGTTGTGCGGCCTGTGTACGTGTGCATATTGATGTAGGGGTACATGCGCAGGAAACGGGCGTTTTGTAGCACATGTGTCTCGGTCGATTTACTCAACTTATCACCAATACCGTGGGCTTACAGATATGTGTCGTGTGTGTTCCCTATATGCCTACACTGTTAGCTCCAGTTTTGTGTAATGCCACGTTGTGTGGCGAGGCTTGGAACACCTTTGGCGCTGTCTGAGTGCCCTGGTGACATGCTTGTCGCTGCGTCTTCAGATAAGAAACTTAAGACGGTCCATCCCCACTCGTGACTGAGTGGCAGACAGTGGTGGGTTTGCGCATCCTGGAGGGAAGGCGAAAGAAGGAATGGGCAACGCGGCTGGCTCCTTACGCCTTAACGACGGCTGCGAGGTGCTACACACTCCTGACCATACTTCTGAGCCATCACGGGATGCCCCCCGTCTTGGACCAGCGACCGATTTTCCTGCCCAGACTGGACAAGTGCAGAGTTCGGCTATGCTAATAAGTGGGACTCCAACGACAGAGCGGAAATGGAGTCCCTCAGGGAAACAGGATGCAAGGTGGGAAAGGATGTCAGCGTGGACACGGTATGTTTGCTGAGGGGTTTCGTCTGTGTTGGGATTGACGATCTGCCGGCAGCTGTCAAGCGCCCTAAGTGCAACCGGATGCCAATAGTGGCAGATGTCGGCACGAATGACGTCTGCCGCTTGGGATCTCCGGCCATCCTTGGCTCCTTTCAATAGATAGCTAAATTGGTGAAAGCAACTAGCATCAAACGTGGTGTGCAGGTTGTGCAGACTATTTGTAGCGACGCACCAACGGTCGATCACATTCCTCTGGTTGGGAGCAGATTGTAAAGTCTAAATCAGGGGATCGGATGACTCCGTGACGGATCGGATACAAATTACTTGACTTCCGCAATCGAATGTAGAATTTCAGGGTTCCCCGTAACGCACTAAACACAGGAGGTGGCTACTTGGTAGTCAAGTACATATGGCATGCATATGGGGGTATTTTAGGTTAGAGAAAACCCTCGCAGGCTTGGGATCAGAGACTATATGCATGCCAAAGCCGATATTACAACAGCCACATTGTTCTCAGAGAACGCTCATCCCCGCATATCGAGAACAGAAAAGATTAACACCGAACTAGTACTGGAGCAACCAAGGAAAGGTCCCCAGAACTGTAATCACTTATTGAAGGTTATAGTACCTAAATAGTATTAGACACAGAAAGCTGGTTGAAACAAGCGACAAAATCTTAGTATGAGACTGGTACACTTATCGTAGGGATAGGTTATTTGGCAATACTGGCGACCTATTTATTGTAGTAAGTAACTTGATAGTATCTAGCGAGGTTATCGGAGCTCCGAATATTATTTAATTGGGGTAAATTGAAGCATCAAAAGTGGGTAAAAATGGTAATCGGGTGTTTTTATAAACCATCTGGGTCAGGAGCTGTAGTGGTAGAGCGTTTCAGAGAGAACTTGCAGAATATTGCTCATAATATTCGCGATCATGCTGTTTATAATGGGGGATGACTAAAATTTTCCAGGTATAGATTGGAAGAGACAGGCTATCAAAACTGATGCCAAAGACAGTGAGACCTGTGAAAGTATTCGGAAAGTCTAGTCCGAAAATTACCTCGAGAAGACAGTTGGAGAACCAGCTCGTGAATGTGACGTCACAGACTTCCTAGCAACAAAGAGATCTGATCATATCGATTCAGTTAACTTAGAGGAAGGTATCAGTGATCGTGAGACTACCAACTATGACTATGGATCTTACAGGGAATTGAAGAAAGGCACGAAGATATTTTTCCTCAGAAAGAGTGATAGATTATAAATATCGGAGAATCTGAGTAGTCAGCACCAAATAATCAATGATGCGGATGATGATGCGGAAAGCAATGGAAAAAATTCGAAAACATCGTTGAATACGAGGTTTAGAAAAATGTTACGTAAACAAAGTGAGCTTCAGCACAGATTCAACAGACGTCCAAACGTAACTGACAGAGAGAAGCTGAACGAAGAGGAAATGAGCGTAATGAGACCAATCAGAGAATCGTTCAGCGATTCTGAAAGTAAAATTATGTCTACCGATCTGCGTGAAAAAAGAGGATTTATTCTTACGTAAATCTGGTAAGCGGTTGGAAATTCTCAGTTCATTCACCTAGTGACCGTACTAGCGCCGAAAAGGAAGATAACAGAGAGAAGATGGAAATACTGAATTCGGTCTTCCGAAATTGTTTCACCACGGAAGACACTAACATTGTCCCTCCTTTTTCATCGTACGAACGTCGAAATGGCAGATAACTGTGATAACAGATCGCGAAATAGAAATCCAACTACAATCGTTTAGCAGCAGAAAGCCATCAGGACCAGGTAATAAGATTCTACAATTAAGCGAATGAACTTGCTCCCCTTCCAGCAGCAGTTTGTCGTAGATCGTTGGACCAACGACGTGAGCCTTTTTCCAGCTGCTACGTTTAGCGATTGGAAAAAAGCGCAAGTCAATCCTGCATTCAAGAAGGGCCGCAGGACAGATGCACATCATTATTGCCGTATATTGTTGATGTTAATATGTTGTAGAATTATGCAGCACGCTTTACGCTCCAGAATTATGAGAGCTGCGGAGAACGAAAATTTCTACTATAAAAATCAACATGGATTCCACAAACAGATCTTGCAAAACCCAGCTGCCTGTGTTCCTCCATTACGTCCATTGCGCTGTACACAACGGTGCTCAGGTCGATGCGATGTTCCTTCACTTAAAGAAGACATTTTACGCCGTCCAGCACTGCTGGTTAGTGAAAAAAGATGCGAACTTATTGAGTATCGGACCAAAACTGCGCCGGCCGAAGTGGCCGTGCGGTTAAAGGCGCTGCAGTCTGGAACCGCAAGACCGCTCCGGTCTCAGGTTCGAATCCTGCCTCGGGCATGGATGTTTGTGATGTCCTTAGGTTAGTTAGGTTTAACTAGTTCTAAGTTCTAGGGGACTAATGACCTCAGCAGTTGAGTCCCATAGTGCTCAGAGCCATTTTCTTTGAACCAAAACTGCGACTGGATTAAAGACTTTATTGCGGATAGAACTCAAGACGCAGCCGTTAACGGAACAAAATCGACAGATTTAATGGTTATTGCGGCTTAACCCAATGAAGAGTGCTAAGTACCGTTACTGTTTACAATGTATAATGTAATGAATCGTTAATGCAACCGCTTTTGTGGCATGCAGCCGGCCAGCAGTATCGGCTGCTGTGTCCGCGGCGCAAATGCTAGGAAGTCCGCAGTAAATACTGCTAAACATAGTACACTACCATTTGTCACGTCAGTTATTTCTAACACACATAACTTAAACCCTTAAAACGAAAAGTAAAATTATGCATACCTATCTGCGTGAGAAAAGATGTTTTACTATTATGTAAAACCAGTAAGCGGTTCGAAATTCTCTATTCATTCAATCAATGACCGTACTGGCACCGAAACGGAAATTTAGAGACAGAGGGCCGAATTAGGAATTTCGGTCTTCCGAAATTGTTTCACCGTGTAAGAGAGCAACGACATGCTAGAACTGCCTCCCTTCGTTTTTCAAGCATATCTGGCACCTCCTATCGAAATTGCTCATTACAATCTGGAGTTCCCTCGGCGAAATTGCAGAATTTCTTGACGAATGTTAGTTTTAAGTTCCTCTGAAGTGTGTGGATGTGGTTTACACAATTTCTCCTTCAATTCCTCCGGAGATAAAAATCGCAGAGTGTTAAATCAGAGGATCGAGAAGGCTACATGTTGTTAGTGGTAACTATTTTGAAACAAGTCACTAATTTCTTGTAACGAGAAGTCGCTGAGTCCCACTGAAAAGGCACGTTGTATCTCAGTTCATTGTCTACAAGAAGGCCTTAAAATTTTTTCCACAGAGCTCTCATGTCAGTTATATTCTGGATCAAGTAGGACCTACTATCATCTCATCGCTAATAGCGCACCACACTCTTATTTTTTAATTATGCAGGGGTGCCTTGTGAACTACGTTAGCCGTTTCAGAACGCCAGTAACGGTTATTTTGAGAGTTAACGTACCCACTTAGGTGGATCCATGATTCTTCAGATAAGGAAGTTAGCTGAGGTTCAATTTCTCCGCCGTGCACCCTATATAAAATCGATTCACAAAACTGCAAAAACTTATCCAAAACATGCCCAACGTTATCCAGAGTTTCATCTGTGAGCATAATACGTTGTTGTCTATGTTTTCTGTCAATAACACACCCGTTTCACGAAATTTATTAATCAGTCGATGAATCGCACTCCGATTCGGAACTGAACATCAGGAAATTCCTCTTGAAATAATTGCCTTATTATAAGTGCTGATTCTGTACGCACTTATGAATCATACATGAATACTCTTAGGTGAATAGATTACTTGTATTTCGTCATTTCACTAGAAACAGGTTCACTGAATGCACTATTGCGTCTCCTAACAATCACGTGCTACCTGCGCAAACATATGCCTCGCAGCGGAGGGAAAACATACACCTTGCCAGGGCCGTCGCCTCCCGGGAAACCGGCAGGTCAACAAAACCCCTGTATGTAGGTTGCGTTTAATCATTGATCACCCTATACGTAAGTGATTTAGTAAAAAGCGTTGTAAGCTCCTTAAGACCGTTCGCAGATGATGCGGTTGTCAAAAGCAAAGTAGCATCGCCAAAAGACAATATCGATTAGCAGGATGATATGCAGAGGGTTTATGAATGTTGAAGGCACTGGCAGTGGACCCTGAACGTGAGTAATTGTCACGTATTGCGCAAATATTGTAAAGGAAATCAACTACTGTAAAACTACACTACTGATGACAAACAGCTGGAAAGACTATCTACCGTAAAATACCTACGAAGGACTAACCAGTGCGACCTTAGGTAGAATTACCACACGAAACAAGTAGCAGGAAAAGCTGACGCCAGGCAGAATCCTACGAAAACGTAACTCATCCATGAAATAAGTGGCTACAGGGCGCTTATTCGACCGATTCTTGAGTGCTGTTCATCAGTATGGGATGTTTACGGAACAGGACTCAGAGAAGAGATGGAGAATATCCATTGAAGAGCTGTGCGTTTCGCCACGGGATCGTTTAATCGGCGCGAGAGCGGAACAAGGATGATCAAAAACGGTTCAAATGGCTCTAGGCACTATGGGACTTAACATCTGAGGTCATCAGTCTCCTAGACTTAGAACTACTTAAACCTAACTAACCTAAGGACATCACACACATCCATGCCCGAGGCAGGATACGAACCTGCGACTGTAGCAACAATGCGGTTCGGGACTGAAGAGCGTAGAACTGTTTGGTCACAGCGGCCGCCAGAGATGATCAAAAATCTCTAGTGGAGACGTTATAGAAGAAACGTTGTGTTTAACGAAGAGGTTTACTATTGAAATTTCGCGAGAACACTTTCCGGAAAGAGTCGGACCACCTTTTACTTCCTCTCACGTCCGTCTCGCTAAATAACCACAATGGGATAATTCGAGAAACTAGAACCGATACATGGGTTTACCGACAATCATTATTCGCAAGCGCCTTTTTCGAGTGGAACAAGGAAGGTGAATGGAGGTAGTGGTATTAGAAGTACCCTCGACCACGAACCGTTAGGTATTTGCGGAGTATGATGAAGATGGGGTTGTTGGATGGAGAGCATAACCTGATTTGCTTACCAGTTCCATTTGATAACTTTACTCAACATTTATGTGGTTCTCCATCATAGAACGCGTTTATGTGTGTAAGTAGGCTGTTTAGGTTCTTATATTGGTAATGCCGCCGCCACGTAGCGCTCTGTATGAAAATCACTGGCTGTGCTGTGTGCAGTCTGTGGCTGGGTGGCATTGTTGGAGTTTGCCATTGTAGTGTAGGGCAGTTGTCTGTTAACAGCGCATAGCGTTGCGCAGTTGGAGGTGAGCCGCCAGCAGTGGTGGATGTGGGGAGAGAGATGGCGGAGTTTTGAAATTTGTAAGCCTGGATGTTATGAACTGCTATGTATATTATGATTTTTCAGCACTAAATACATTGTTTGTCCTCTATTAAAATGTTTCATTTGCTAACTATGCCTATCAGTAGTTAGTGCCTTCCGCAGTTTGAATCTTTTATTTAGCTGGCAGTAGTGGCGCTCGCTGTATTGCAGTAGTTCGAGTAACGAAGATTTTTGTGAGGTAAGTGATTTGTGAAAGGTGTAGGTTAATGTTAGTCAGGGCCATTCTTTTGTAGGGACTATTGAAAGTCAGACTGCGTTGGGCTTAAAAATATTGTGTGTCAGTTTAAGCACAGTCATGTATAATTTTTCTAAGGGGACGTTTCATATGTCGACCCTTAGCCGAGGATACCTCACTGGAATCTTCTATTTTTTCTTGTAGTTTGTGTAATTAGTGTAGATTTTGTTTATTGCTAGTGCGTAATTGAAGAGAGAATTTCCTTTGTAGTAGTAGTTTTTCATTGTTGTACAGTAAACCACTTGTGGCATGCATGTAGATTTGCGCCAAGTATTTCGCAGCTGCGCTTGCAATTAACGAGATATTGTTTTCAGTGCTATGTTAATGTGTTTTCTAATTTTGCTCTTCAAATTGTGCTTATCTGTGTTGTCGTGTGAAATATTGTGACAATAATGGCGTGTGAAAAACGTAATACTAGGCTCCAAAGTATACTCAGAAATGATAGTGAAGACGAAAGCAGTGTGTTAGCGCCACCGTGTAATGAATTAACTAATGTTCAAACTAGTGATTTGGTAATTGTGCATAGGGAAATGGAGCGGGCGGCAAATAATGGCGTAGACAGTGAAACAATTAGTGAACAGGGACGCATTATCGATCGATTGGTCGGCAATAGCTCGCCTCAGAAATCCGAAATGACAGGACACAATCTCGCAAATACTGTGGATTCAGGTTTTGGGTCCTCACCATTTTCTCAAATAAGACACATTTTCTGCTTGTCAAAATGTGAATGTTTCCGGTGCAAATTCACTGCCGAAAAGCACTGAGGAACATGTTTCAGACACCAGTGCATTGTTATTACAATTAATACAACAAACGGGACAAACACAGCAAATGCTTCAAAAGTTAGAGACAATGGAAATAAATCTTCGAAAGTTAGACACAGTGGAACAAAATCAGAGACAAACACAGCAAAAGCTTCAAAAGTTAGACACAATGGAACAACACCAGAGACAAACGCAGTAACAGTTAGACGCAATGGAACAAAAGCTTCAAAAGTTAGACTCAGTGGAACATACGCTTGAACAAACACGTGAAGACTTAACTACTGAGTTACATAAAATCGAATCGAAACTCAAAAATGTAATGAAGTAAAAACACAAATTTGTGAGCATTTCCAAACTATTTTTTCGCGGCATGAAAATACATTACAGAATCACGAAGCAGCCATAAAAGAACTGCAAACTATTGTTCATGAAAATCATGAGACCTTGTGGGCTAAAATTGACTCAGTTGCATCTACCGATTCGGTTACGCAACTTGCAAAAACTCAGGAAAACTTAGAGGACACAGTAGATACTCTGAAAATTGGTTCAGAAAGACACATGGAGGAAATTTGTTCATTATCAGAGAAAGTAGTTGAACTTTCGACTCAGCTAAATAATTTATCTACGAAGGTAGACGATAATCTGAATGACACAAAACCGGTAGTCTTTAATGACACAGAAGAGTGCGAACAAACTAGGAAATGCAAACAAAATCAGAATCAAATTAATACGCAACACCAAAGAGAAATCCGGGAAGTACAAGACCAGCTGACACAGGGAATACAAGAATTACGTATTTCAGAGGACACTCGCGCCCCAATACGGGAAGAGGGACATAGAAATACGGAACAGCTACAAAATAATAACACAGCGCATTTCGGAAATTATTAAAGAAATTGGCAAGGTGCACCGAATTTTGAAATGGAACCGCCGAACCGACGTAACAATGACCGATATCCGACTCGCCGACACGATTATTTTGACTATAAACTGTTCATTACTACGCGCAAATTCAAAAAATTTAAGAATTCTGGCAACGACATTCATCCACAATCGTGGCTCCATCAATTCTGTCATTTTTTTCCTCCCAACTGGTCGTTAGAACACGGATTAGAATTTATGTGTGGCTACTTAGACAATGAACCAGCTGTAAGAATGCGATCGGTCATTCACGATTGTCACAGTGAAGGAGAATTTAATCATGCCTTCCTCTCAGCATATTGGTCTCAAGCTACACAAGACCGAGTAAAACATAGCATCATATTGATGAAACATTTCGAACAATCTGAATTTTCCAGTCTTGTGAAATATTTCGAAGACATGTTGCACAAGAATCAGTACCTGTCAAACCCATAGAGCCCCTCAGAACTCATCCGCATTTGCTTAATCAAATTACCTGAACATTTACGACATATTATTTTGGCAGGACGTTGCAAAGACGACATTGAAGCTTTTCAGGGACTCTTACAAGAATTAGAAATTGACACAGACAGTTGCGGGATGCGAAAACAGGAAAACAATCACGAGAGAAACAATAACTGGACACGACAAGTCTGTTCTTACAACGCAAATCGCGACCAACACAGACACCACCCATATGACAGCCACTGGCACAGTAATAATAGTTACAGAGAAAGATCGCATTTCCGTAGTAATGAATATGACAGAGATTACCATAGAAACAGACAATATGGGAACAAAAACAATTATTATCAAGGTAGACAGAATAACTTCAGACGCAACAGTTCAGCGCGCAGTTACGATTCCGGGAGAAATACTCCACCACTTAACCGACAAGAAAGAAAGTACAGGAGCTACCGACATGACGACAGACGATATAATCATAACTACAGACCTGAATTTCATCAGAACTGGCGAGATTCAAACAGAGCAGGGCACTCTTGACAAGGTGAATTTGTAGAAGTTAGGTCTCCTAATCCCAATAACGACGTGCGCCAACAAAGAGACAGACAATGACTCACACCGCAGGCAGCCACGTGCGCCTGCTGGCTCCGAGAAAAATAACATAAGACGCTAGCCTTGAGAAAAATTTTAGCATTCCTTACCGACGTATACAACATGATAATTGCTTTGAAGTTGAAACTCTGCGCACTAGAGAGTAAGGGATTGCACCACATTTCACATGTAAAACCGTTTATTGAGAGATAATCTGTTTTTTTAACTTTGTCTTTGCCATAAGACTTTTCACTTCACATTACTAGTATGCTCTGTCAGACTTAAGAAACTGTTAACATGCAACAATGTTTGAAGTTAAATATCCAGTCAAGATCCAAGAGAACATATTTAAACAGAAATTACGAATGCATTGTTATGGTGAACAGACGACACCGTGTTATTGTGTGTGTACATTCTTGCTTGTTAGTTGCACGATTACGTAATGACTATAAGGCTCACATACTTAGAACAATTATCAGTACTGCTAATGAGATTTTAATGCAACATTTTGGTTTACTTGAAAATACATTCTGGATTTAAAGTACTTTCAGTGAGATACCAGATGACAATTTATAATGTTGCTTTAGCAGTCTTTCTCTTTTATATCTGCACAGTTTTTCTGAATTCTTTTGGAAAGTAAAACATGTTTTAGTAGTAACATTTGTGGTATAGCTACAATGAGACTGCCTTTTCCATACCACAACAATACGTTACAGCACAGTACTTTCTTCATCACGGCAATAAGCATAATAACTAAGATATCTATACACAAAGCATTTCACTTATGTTTATCATGAGGTAAGTACATTCGCTTCTGCAGAACTTAGCTTTCGGAGGACAATAACTACGACACTTCCACAGAGATTATCCTACAGCAAGACGCACATCTAGCACTACAGGACATGCATTTGAGTGATTAATTTTGTACTTGAACCATTTATTTTTCAAGATTTTTGAATTACAAAGAAAGTTTTCCATGATACATTTCATTCCATTTCTGTAATCTGTAACACCTGAGGGTATAATTACATTAATCCTCAGGGGGGTACATGCTTACTTTGTGTACCATGTGTTTGGCAAGCACAAGGAGCCCTAGCTAATATGGTATTTGCTTATACATATTTCTCCAACACAGAATTACACAGCTATCTGATTATTTAACAGAGAAACAAAAGTTTTTTTTTTGTCAGTGACACATGTTTACGTAATTACACAGTTGAATAACTTCACACTTATGAAACTGTATTTTGTCTGTACTTTATGAACTGTTCAAATTTTTTCGGAACCATTTTGATACTATGAGAGCTTTGAATGATGTATTTGGTAAGGGAACGTGATTTTAAAGTACGTTTGAGGTAGATGACACTATTGAAATGAGCAGAGAATTTTTTTTAGGTTTTGACATTATTGCAGAAAGCTAAGACGTTTTTGAGATTTGACTGAGGTGTTATGATGTTATTTTTATGATGACGATGTGTATTATGCTGTTGAGGTATGTTTATGATCAATAAGATGATGATACCGTATATGAGGAGTTTGATTATGCTGCGTATTTCTTATGATGAAGTATTGAAGAAGGGCGACGAATATGTATATGTATAATAAGGTAAGGAATAATAAGTAGTTGTTATGGACTCTGCTTTGTGGAAAAGGATGTTGAAAACCAAGAATCATATTTTAGAATTATGAAATGAATGTAAATGCGTGAATGTATTACAATGCCGACGAAAATTTTTTTGGCCACTGTTATATCAACAGGATTTTGTTTCTACAGATTTGTAACTCAAATTCTTGACCTGTGAAATTTTTTATATGAGACTGCCACAGTAGCAGAAACTGCTGTCGTAAATATTTCAGTAGGAAAGTTAAGTGACCTTCACGTAATGCGTGGTGGGCACCCAGCTACATGATAGTCGCCTGGGAAAATGCCATTACTGTGTGCCTTTCAGTGGCACAGGTGAAAAAAAAGGCTATTGTCCTCGCTATTGACATTCCTTTGTAGAAAGCATCGCAAATACGACACGCTCATTACTTGAAAAGATACTTACATCTGCACACCTGATTATGACAAGCGTCTTTCCATGAGAATTGAGAGAATTTCTACTAACTTATGAAATGCCACATGACTATTGAATGATATTTTTATGCTTTGTACATAGTTGCTTATTTCATTTGATATCTGTTTTCCAGCTGTGTTGCAGCATTGGTTTTATAAAATAAAATTAAATGCATTTGCTAATGTGAAAACTTTCTGTCAACAGATCTATTAAATAATGATTTTATTATCCATGTTCTTCGAAAAAGGAACACTTGGAAAGGAAAGAACAATAAGAAGGGATTAATAGGAGTAACTGTATACATAATTTTATTTTCAAGTACTTGGTAATTTCTTTTGTAGAATAAATTGTGATGCATCACTCTAGTATGAAGATTGACGTAGGCATTAAACATGGCCATTTTAGCGTACTATTTTTTCTGCTTGAGCTTTGTCATGCTTAGATATAAGTTATTGCATTTGCTGCTGCTGTTTGCCAGGCATAGTGCTACTAAATTTCACTTTGTATTACTCTGTTAAACTAGTTTTACTACTGATTTATTTTTCTTGTTGCTGCACATTGGCTCATATTAGTTGTAATGTTGCATTTGCTTGGTAATTTAGATTTACTGTAGCTTGCTTTGCCAGTTTCCATTTTTTTGTCATAGCTGTTTGTGTTAATTGTTCTGTGCTGCTGCATTGCCTTGTCCCTTAGTTTAGCATCTGGGCTCAGTAGATTTAAGTTAGCTTAAGAGGGGGTAGACTATATAAGAGAATGAGTTGCGATGAACTGGAAGAAATGCATTGAGAAGTCATATGAAAAAAGTACAGAAAGCAGGTATAAATAGGACTTTTTGGAAATAATGGAGAACCAAGGGAGATCTCCGAGAAGTAAAGAAAGTTTTGTTTGCAAAATTCTGCAGTAAAAGCAACCCTGTTCTTTCCTTGTGTTATACCCTATGTGTTTGTGATCCCTTGCGTATTTGTGTTTTTCCTGTCTCTATGTGTTTATCTGATGAGAGTTACATTGTAGAATTTTCTGATAATATGTTATTTACTTTGTAAAGATGTTTAGACATTATTTATTCTGTTTTGTTGCTCATATGTGAAGGTGATGTTTCAAAAGTTATTCTGATCTTTATGTATGTACTTATGTCATAATTCTTGTAACACTGATGTATATGTTTATTTCTATTCTTTTGTAAAGCCTGTGTTACTACAAATCTTATCTGTACTGTTATGTTCTTTAATGATGTATTTTGTACCTTTGTAATTGTATTCTTATATTGTAAATTTATAGTTGTATAGACACCAGTTCTTCAAATTAGGTATCACTTCACTGCACACGTTTCTGTTGGTCATAATATATGTACAGTATGTGAGAAGTAGGGACTGTTAGTGTTTGCATGTGTGTTAATAATTCAGCAAGGGTCTGGATAACAGCATTGCTGGTTCTAAGGACAATTCCAAAAACTTTGTGAGTGCACAAGTGGTGGTTATGGACTTGCTATATTGCCCACAAGACTCTTAGATGGTGATTGTGCACCTGCACAGTCGCAGCAGATGGCTGCTGGCCATCTCTACAAGGACTTCAGTGGGTCTACACCTTTGATTATCCACCAATACCATTATTTCTACAAGGACTGCAGTGGCTCTGCACCTTTGGTGGCCCACCAATACCATACTCTCTACCAAGACTATAGTGGGTCTGCTCTGTGATGACCTACCTACCAATATTCTTCAAAACGTCGAATGACTCTGCTGTGGGTTTCCTCTGTTGTGGCCCATTACCTGTCTGCATGTCGAGAGTCAGCACTGTCTTTCCGTTGGAAGGACAACACTACTTCTTCAAGATTGCATGGAAATCCACTACTTCCGTGTGCATTTTCTTTTACTGCTCAGACTTTGAGAAAACACTGCAATTTTACTGTGATGAATGATCAGGACTGTCTTTATGGACTGTGAGAAAATTGTAGCTTATGACCAACATAATATCAAGAACTGTGTGCATTTGATATCTTCGTTATTGTAACTAGGAAAAATTTTTTCAAATCTGTATTGGCCACTACCCAAAACAATTTGTAAAATTTTTTGTGGGGAGCATGGGGGCTATGTAAACCGTTAGGTATTTGCGGACTATGATGAAGATGGGGTTGTCGGATGGAGAGCATAATCTGATTTGCTTACCAGTTCCGACTATCCATCTGATATCTTTATTCAACATTTATGTGGTTCTCCATCATAGAACGCGTTTATGTGAGGGCTGTTATAAAAATCTAAATTTTACTAAACGATCAATTACTGAAGATAAAAACTCCCAATGATCACGATTCAACAGTTGGATTACGAGTATGTGGAGATCAACATCCTGCCATATGTTCGTTATCTCTTCAAAAGCATTTGAACACCCCTATGTAATAAGGAATTTATCAGTAGATGTCATGATAGATAGGCAGGGAGTGTAAGAGGAGGCTGGGAATACTGTGTCGTCAGTAGAGACGCACTAATAACCAAATGGGTCGCTTAGAAGAGTTCTTCGACCTCGAACATTGTATGGTCAATGGATGTGACTTGAGTAATAGATCCAACAGGGACATCAGGGACATTTCAATCCATCCCAAGCCGCCCAAGCCTGCTGTTGGTGATTGTGAAGTGGCAATACAAAGGAGCAACCACAGCTTAATCGAAACCAGGCGGGCAGGAGCCATCTAGCACAGCGAGGGATGGTGGTGCGAAAATTGCATGGTCAGAGGAAGCAATGATCCGTGAGTTCGAAAGTCTGCGTCTTGGGAATAAAAAAGAATGTCGTACAATGGTCGAGAGGTCATAATTCGCATATTATAGCCATAACCGAAGTTAAACGAGTGGATGCAAAGATCGGCGTCACTAGGTAGTACATCTCTGGAAGCGAGTGGTAAGTAGTGATGAATCACGCTGTACTCTGTGGCAGTCTGGTGGTAGTGTCCGACGTATTCCTGGAGAACGTTCGTTACCTGCCATATGTATGGTGCTAACACTGAAGTACAGAGCGAGCTGGTCGCAGTGGCCGAGCTGTTCTAGGCGCTTCGGACTGGAACCGCGTGACCGCTACGGTTGCAGGTTCGAATCATGCCTCGGGTATGGAGGTGTGTGATGTCTTTAGGTTAGCTAGGTTTAAGTAGTTTTACGTTCTAGGGAACTGATGACCTCAGACGTTAAGTCGCATAGTGCTCAGAGCCATTTGAACCATTTTTTGAAGTACACAGGAGGTGGGGTTACTGTACGGCGTGGTTTTTCGTGGTTATGGTATGGTCACTTATTACACTTAATAAAAACTAAATACGTAAGGAAACGAACACGTTTTACAGCACTAAAGCAGTACCTCTGACGTATTGTTTTGCAGACAATAACATTTCTGTATTGGGCTAGGCTGGCTACAGTACCGAAGTGAACCCAAAAAAACACATGTGGGATGACTTAAAACGTGGAGTTATGTAGATCGAGAGCCCAGCTGTCCAACATCATTACTATCTCTGGTTGCAGCTCTTGACATAGGATGGACTACCATTTCTCCACAGACATTCAGATACGTCACTGAAAATGATCTTCCAAAATGCTACTCCAGGCGGGTGTAAAATGAATGTGCGCAACGGAGAATAATAAACGCCACAATGAATATATTGGCCTGTCTGACTACCCCCTGAAGCAGATCTTAGGATCTCTTAATTCTATAAACTACAATCTAAACATAAAGAAATGATGAAGGCAACTAATCCTACTAAACGATAAACCTTGTTCCTGCTTATATATTTATTGTAGATTAAAAAAATGTCTTTATATTACAAAGTTTACATTTACTAAGTAAAATTACTAATCAATTGCCCAACTCTGCCCCTTATTATGACTGCGCGATCTAATATCAATAACGCGAAATGACTGATATCATCTACGTACCAAACACTAGAAAACACTACTTTCGAAGATGATCTACGGTGGTGTGGAACCTCAGTGGAAATAAACTAACGTAATCACAGCTGTTTGGCTTTTATAGCCCTAATAAACCGAAGCAATTTTCGATATCACCGTATGTACTGCGTACAGTGCGTCGAAGTGATGGTTCTCGTACTCGTCTGCGACGATGGAAGAACTTAAGCCACAAAGAAACTCTTTCAAACACTAGAACAGCAGAAGGCGGTCCTCTGACTTATATACTGTAATACTGTCTTCTCCTCTCTGTGTTCTACAGACGAGAAACGCGAACTCCCAGCCACAACGACGGAGTTCAGAAAACGTCTCAACGTAAGTATAGAGAGCATAGGAAGTGCTCTCAATTACTGAACGCCGCATACACAACGACGACTTCCAATCCAGAGGTGAAGTCCAGAATCGTATAGGCTGGCAACAGTACAGTGCCAACTGTTCTAACTATAAACTCTCCTGAGAGCAAAGACAGCAAGTCCGTCTGTACCAACAAAGATGATACCGAGCGACTGTCACACACGGGCGCTCACAAGGGAAGGTCTCCTCTCTCCACTTCTGTCTTCCCAGCAAGGCTCGGCTCTCCACCATCGTAACTCCGAAAACGAATCACATTCCCGAAATCACGGAATATTCTCCTTCTCTACAGATTCTTCCAAACGACGACCAACCATATTTTAGTCCATTGTCGTCCAGCGCGGAAACTTTGCGAGGAAATACCTACACTCGTACAATGGAGTAAAAATCTTGGGAAGTAACACAGCCTGCGTGGTTTCGGAGGTGCCGCTTCTTCGTTCCTCACAGCTGTGTCCAAGATTTTAGTAGTTTCCGCAGTATAATCCTTCTCGTCTGGCTACAATAGCGGCCGGTCGCGACTCTATTGTGCCCCAGCGCTCAGGTGTCCCAACGTCCGCCTTGCTACTTCCTGTGTTTAAGCAGGACCAACACACCTGTGTGGGCCTTCCACGCAGGGGTTTATTTCCGCCTGTCGTTTGATTTCCATTGTCGTTACAACCTCTACTAGTATGGTAATAAAGACACTCCGCCACCTTTCATGCTTTAAGCGTTAACAATAATTATTATTTACAAGCCTTAGGTGACAATTTCAGTCTCCTTTATATATTCATACATACGATGTACAACCATATAACATGATACCTAATTGTGTTTGTAGATCACGGCAAAGTATGTTGATGGGTGCTTGTAAGGTGCAGAATTATAGTCACCTTACAACTTCAGCACAGTTGGAACCACCATGAAGGTGAAGGGTGGACACACCCCACAATAAAGGCTACTAATATGTCTCTGGATGATTCTTATCAGGTAGAGTATGTTGCTGTTACACAATGTCTCTCAGTTGCATCCAGTTCTCTGAAAAGAGTCAGCGAGGTCGCTATTAAACTAGTCTTAAGAAAATATGCACCACCTGTCACAGAACCTGAATAGAAAATAGAAAACGCTTGTATTTTTCTTACATATCATACCTTGATGACGAAATGACCTCTCTTGTTAACGACAAAGTTAGCGTTTATGATGAACATAAACAAAACCAAATTAGCAGATAATGCTATCTGGAGATCCTCATGCTTGTAAGGTAATATGGGCCTTATTGTTGCCTCGTTCTATCTTTTTTTCTTAGTGGCACCTCTATCGTGAACGATGGAACTCTCCTAGATATACAGGATATTCAGAAAATTGCTGTGGAGTTACAGCATATTGGAAATAACGACTGAGGGCGGCTATACAAGTCGGGACGCACTTAATATTATGGTAAAATACTTTCTGCAGATCTGATTGTAAAATGCGTTTCAGGTACGCAGCAATTTCAGTTTTTAAATCACAAAGCGTACTTTGGCGATTGCGATACAGTACTCTTTTGTTGATCCCCAAACTAAAATGTCTGTTGGAGTAATGTCCTGCGAGTGAGTGGCCATAGGCTTTTTTGAGATGACACATTGACGAAAATCCTCTCCGAAAAGACGCACTGTGTTGTTAGCTGTGTGAATTTCTCGTTGAAACAATGAAATCGTGGATCTTTAAAGAATAACATTCATGATTCACGGTTTCTTCAGAAAATAAAAGGACAGTAACGTGATGTCTGCATATTGCCATTCATTCTACAATTTCAATGGTCTCTGCTGCATTAAATTATAAATATCCTATAACTTCTGTCGGTTAAGCTTAGGTTAACTTACATTGCGTTCTGGATCTGATACCGAGCCTGCGTCTCCAAATTTCTCAACAAGTCGACGAACGGCATTAAGATGAGATACATCTGTTTCTGGTAATTTTTCATCAAATGCATTCTACACTAAATCCGTGTATTTGTCACGTTGTCGAAACAGACTTTAAATAAGAAAAATATGTTCCTTAGCTGAAAACATCGTAATTTAATAACAAACTGAACAACCAAACACTACATGTCGCATTCAATAACTTTCATCTTCTGAACCAAACAATTGAATGCTATGTAACAGCAGAACAACTTCAGAAATAACCACATAGCTGATCTACATCCGTAGCTGAGTGCACAGCTGTTACCTGAACGCAACGTACATCCACTACGTTGGTTTACGTGGTTCTGCTGAGAATTGACACTACTGTTGTATTAACAATTGTTATTTGCTATTGTTAAGAGAACAACAGCTCAGAAGCTGGCACTTTAGCTCGTCTACCGTGAGCGTTGAAAGAGGAATGGTCATGAAATAATGAAAATTTCTCTTAAATACCGTTTGATGAGCTTTTTATCTATATCTGTGTAGACCTAAATTACAAGTTGTGAATTGTGTGACAGAAGAGAACTACTTTCATGAGCAGTGAAGTAGAACCCTGTGTTATTAAGCTATTTTGAGGCGTCAGCTGAGCTATTTAATATGCCCGTCAGATGTTTAAGGTCCCATTCCCGGTCACCTGAAAGAAAAAGAAGCGGAATGTGTGCAGCAGAGTGAAACATTCATTCTGGGAACATACCTGAGGCTGTACCTAAGCCATGTCACCGCAATATCACTTCTTCCATGAGTGATAGTCCTGCAAGTTTCGCCGGAAACGCCCGTGACATTTGCAAGAAAGTTTAAGGGTACCTCAGTCGGTGGAGCACATTCCCGTGAAGGGCAACAGTCCAGAATTCGAGTGTCGGTGTGTGTGTGTGTGTATGTGGGTGGGTGTGCGTGTGTGTGTGTGTGTGTGTGTGTGTGTGTGAATTCCTAAGGGACCAAACAAACTACTGAAACTGACTTAAACTTACATGCTAAGAACAACAAACACATCCATGCCCGAGGGAGGACTCGAACCTTCGGCGGTAGCAGCAGCGCATTCCGTAACATAGCGCCTCTAACTGGGCGGCCACTGATCGGCATTGTCGGTATGGCCTAAAGTTTTACTCTGTGAAGAAATTTCACATTAGTGCACACCCCACTGCCGAGTGAGAAATTCATTCTGGACGTACCCCCAGTGTCTTCACAGTACCCTTTCTTTCAGAAACGTCAGCCTTGAAAGTTTTCCAGGAAAACTGTGAAATTGGGAAGATAAGAAATAAGATAGGAGTGGCAGTAAGGCTGTGATGAAGGGTCGTTAGTAGTGCTTGGGTAGTTCAGTTGACAGAGCACCTGCTGCCGAAAGGCAATGGTACCGAGTTCGAGTATTGCTCCAGCACATAGGTTTTATCTGCCAGGAAGGATAACGTCTCATTGAATGGAAAATAATTGCGGTGTCCCAACTACGCTTAAAAGTGTAGGTACCACAATTCACTTGGATTTACTAATGAAATGGCTCATGTAACTACCAACGGAAACTAGGGTCACTATACAAATGTGGTCAATTACAATAAAATATGAAATACAATTATTTACATGGTGCATCGAGCATATAAATATTTAATGAATGAGAAAATGGTTCTGATTACGGCAAAGGTGGGTGGACACATGAAACCATAAAGTGGCAGTTTATCATGGATTAGGCCAGTTACTGCAAAGTGATTAGCAATTTGAAGAAATAACCTTGTCAAGGAAAGTAAAAACTGCAGTAAATTCGCCACCGTGCATGATGGTTGCAGCTAGCTCGATGTGATTCTTAAAACTGCGCAGTTGAACCTCGACGTAAATTAACTTATCTTTGCATCACCCACGGCTTGGTGACTGTATTGCTGGCCGGTGTTAATCACTCTTAGACTGAATTAATGTTGAAAGTGGTGCAATATCGGCTGGAAATTCTGACTCGACTTATGTGTTCTGCTGTAAGCCGGAGGTACCTAAGGTGAAGTAAGTTCTTCGCGATCCTGAAGCAAGTATACCCATCGAAGCAAGTGGTCTGACCTTACTCTCCAAAGCGTGGCTGGTTCTGCCGTCGTAGGAATGTCGCCAGTCAGTTACAACAGACCTTACGAGTTCCAACCAACAATGATTCTGTTAGCAAGTTCAACAAATTTCTACTATCACAATTCTTTTCAAGGTTAATCGATAATTCTATTGCAAGGGAAGGAAGGCAGAAAATCTCTGCCACTCCATGACAGGTTTCCAAACTCTCCTAAAACCAAAAGCTTTGCACGTAGACACACGTAGAAATACGTGCCTTCTTCTGAAATAATTATTATGAGTCATTCAAAGCCCTCCTTACTCAGATTCAAATGAACATTCCTTCATGGCATGGCCGTGGACAGTGGATAGTCCACAGTCTCAATTTCTGACTCTTCGACCTGACTTTCAGATCTGCGTCTCGTCATAAAGCATTCCTTCGAGCATCACACACAATGAAGTTTTTTTGGAACGCACGCTACTCTCCTATGCCTACTGTGTGGAGACAGGACACTGTGACTTACTTGTTCTTTACCTGCTGCTGCTTTCAATGCCCAACACGTTTATGACACTCTGGGCTTTTAATTTAATTTGTCTGTCACCAACAATAAAGATATAGCTCCCAAGGCTGCAAAAAATAGGTGGTAGCCTGGCTATAGTAGAAAGAAAGGATAAACGTAAGTTATTAGCTGTGCAATCATTCGGAGTAGTGAATACTGTCTGCAGCTTTCCTGCAACTATATTAACCGCTCGGATGTGCATATCAAACTACAAACTAGATTGCTTGACACTTTTGGCATAAACTGCTACTTAACGTTATTCTGTAATATGTAAATATTTAAGACCAAGAAAACAAATTACATACAAAATATGTAGCTAGTTACCTAAATATCAATTAATAGGTAATCAATCATCAATAGCCCCCACAAAATTTATACAGTTTGCATGATTTCAGCTTATAGATGAAATCCATGGAATGAAGGCGACTTCAGACGTGACGAGAATATTTAAGGCAATCAATTAAAAAACTCAGAATGTCCCAAAAAGTCCAGAACTGAGGCATCGCGCGTTCCCCAATCTTTGCAGCATTCTTTGTAATGCGATAAAAGAGTTAGGTCTGTAACTTATCACGTCCTGTGGATATTAAGCATTCTGTTCCAAAACTTTGTGTATCCACTGCCTCTTACTTTCTGAGACTTTGTATGTCCAATGTGGGTTTCAAAGATTTTAAAAGAAATGTTTATCTGTTACCTTCCTTATAGTATACTAAATGAAAATACCCACAAGCAGTCGTATAACACACAGCTAAATGATTATCACTTTTTTTAACACTGAGAAGACTGAAAAGGGGCTGTATTCATTTAACAGTATGCAGCAGGATGAAATAGAATACTATTTAAAATGTCCATCACCGCATAACAAAAGCTAACATCTGGGAACAATCAGTATAAACAATTTAAACACTTGAACAGCAATGATCTTATGCAATATGTTTTGCCCAATTGATAACACGCAGCGTTATTCAGTGCAGTAGCTGTAATGGTGTACAATGAACTGGACGGGGAAGATGCCAGTATCAGAGTTTGGGAAGGTATCATTACTACCACTGAATGAGGACGCAGTAGAAAAAGTAAACGAGTTATTTCTACATGGAAGAAAACTCAAGAAAAACGAGGAAGATAAGAATGATTCTGAAACATTTTTTTATTTTATTCCTACAAAAATTACATGCAGTTTATGCATAGCTCCCGATTTTCCAAATGAAACAACGGAACTTCATGAAGTTATTAATTTGTCTTGACTGAATCCTATTTGTGCTGCTGCTCTTTGAGTTTTTAACATATAACTGAATTTTTTCGTTATCATTTAACAGTCAAAAATTACAGATCCAGTTTTTTTCCGTATTTCAACACTAATCCACACCTGTGTTCCTATCCGTCTCCTCTTCCATCTTCCGTTGTCCGACTCCCCCTCCAACTATCTCTTTGTCCATTTCCTCCTGCTCCCTCACTCTGTCCATCTCCTCATCCCCCTTTAGTCGTCCATATCTGCCTTCTGCCACTTTCCCTGTCCACCACTTCCTCGCTCCCTCTATCTCCCCATCTGTCGTTCTCCTTCTCTGGTTCAACCCCAGCATTACCATTGCATTTTCCTTAATATCAGTCGGGGGTTACCTTGTGGCCACCAAAGAAAAATTGAAAAGAAAGTTAACAACATAGGTCTTAAATATGTTCTGATGTATGACGGGTGTTACTTTACGGCCACCACAGAAAAATTAAAAAGAAAGTAAACAATATAGCTGTTAAATATGTTCTGATGTATAAGTATGCTCCAGAACCTCTAAAAGGGTTTTTGCACAATTTTTGCAAAACCAGGTCTTCATAACATTCTTTTCAAAGGAATGTGGTTTACGGCAATTATGGATTATAGTGCAGCAAATCATTGGGGGCAATAATGTGAGGCGTTCATGGTGGATTGGAGTTCGTGAGGGTGGATTTTACCAAACTGAGAAGATACGTAGCGCTTTTTGCACAATTTTTGCAAAGCAAGGAGTATGGTTTACAACAAATATGAATTATGGTGTGGCAAGTCACTGGGGACGATAATGTGGGGCGTTCGTGAGGGTGGATTACATCAATTTCGGAAGATACATATTAATACCACTTCCCTTCACTTTGTTAATGCACGGATTAAATGTCATCCTGTCGCACTTAAAACTCACTGCGAGAGAGGAATCAAAATTACATATTTTCAAGGCAGAGCACAGCACAGCATCTTTCCTCTCGCAGTCTGTTTTGACAGAAAACTTGTACATTTGCATTTAAAAATATGTGAGATTAGTTTGTACGAGTGTTCATCATGGTCTAACGAAAAGCTTGTCGATCTTTTTGACAATGTACATTATGGTATAGTGAAAGTCTTTGCGATATTTTTGACAAAGCCGAATAACACAATGTGTGTGTGTGTGTGTGTGTGTGTGTGTGTGTGTGTGTGTGTGTGTCCACTAGAACAGCGAGAAAACCTTACAAGATTTTTGGTAACAACGCTGAACAACAAATTCTCTTGATGTAGTAGTACAGTTATATATTTATGTATTACATATACAAAAAATATAGCCTACGTGAGTTCGAACATTCATCACAGAATTTTGTAAAATAATGAAAAAACGGACAGGAACTTTTCAAGGTTATTGGCAAAAACCTCTCTACTTTATATATTACATATACATTTATATATTATTTATGCTAAAAATATATGTCATATATCTTTCCGCATGTTGATTCACGTATTGCGCAACAATTTGACAATAAATGGATTAAGAACTTCTCAAGATTTTTGATAACAATGTTTCCCATTATATATTACGTATATGTTTATATGTTATTCCCACTAGAAATACATGTAGCCTATTTCTGTGTGGATGATTAGTAGAAAAATCTGAAGTATATCGTCAAGTATTTTTCGAGTTTTTTGGTAATTGTGGTGGTAGCCTTTAAATCGGCCGCGGTCCGCTAGTATACGTCGGACCCGCGTGTCGCCACTATCAGTGATTGCAGACCGAGCGCCGCCACACGTCAGATCTAGAGAGACGTCCTAGCACTCGCCCAGTTGTACAGCCGACTTTGCTAGCGATGGTTCACTGACAAATTATGCTCTCATTTGCCGAGACGATAGTTAGCATAGCCTTCAGCTACGTCATTTGCTACGACCCAGCAAGGCGCCATTATCATTTGCTATTTATCTTGTGATGCATGTACCGTCAGACCGATGTTCACCAATTATGGAATAAAGTTAAGTATTCCATCAGCCACGTACTTTATTTGCTAGTCTCAATTAATTTACCTGTTCCAGACGTCACGTCAGCCTGCGTGAGCTTGAACGCGTGCCTTTCGGCTATCTCATAGTTGCTTGGCTGTCTTGCCAAGTCACAACAGTAATAGTATTAAACGACGAGTTGTCTTCATATGGTGACATAGATAATGCTACACTAACAATCTCAAACTATTGTCGGAGGCGTTTACCACAGTAAATTCTAAATGCTTCCAAGTTTACGTAGCTTTACTGACTATACAATTTTATAGGACAGCAGTGTTTATATCTCTAGAGTTACTGCAAGACAATCATTTCTTTCGGGCTACACTTGCCTGACGCTATATTGCTTGTGTTACGTTGGTAAAGCCCATCACACATTCCATCTAGTCGAATGTACGGCACAGCTGCCATTTCTGGTCGCAAACAAATATTCTCCGCTGTATTTACAAGTATATAAATGACTGGCAAGGAAACCTAAAGAACAAGATGCTGTCTGAGCTTCTTTATCAGCCTTCGTAGTTCATCCCGCAATCTGTGTATGAAAACATTCCATGCTGCGTGGCTACCAAACAGCACTCACACCCCGTGTTCACCGTGTTAAAGTATTAAACTAATCTCCGATAGTTGTTTTTTATCCTCTTTTTTAGTCATCAGTTTTTTTTTTATGTGACAGCCAGCCGCAAGCTCCTCTCTTCTGCTTCGCTCTTCATCAAGAGTAGCACTTGAAACATACGTCCTCAGCTATTTGTTGGATATATCACAATCTCCGTCTTCCTCCACTGTTTTTACTCTGTGCAGCTTTCTCTAATAGCACGAAAGATACTCCCTGAATTATTAGCACATGTAATATCATCCTCTCCCACGTTCTTGTCATAGAACGTTTTCACTCCATACCTTATCAGCCTACCTAATTTTGAACATTCTTCTGCAGCACTACGTTACGATCGCTTTGATTCTCTTCAGTTCCGGTTTTCGCACAGTCCATGTTTCACTACCGCTGTGCCCCAAATCTACATTCTCAGAAATTTCTTCCTCAAATGGAAGACTACGTTTGATACCAGCTGACATTTCATGGCCAGGAATGTCTTCTTTGGCTGTGCGAGTCTGCTTTTTATGTCCTCCTTGCTTCGCCTGTGATGGATTATTTTGCTCTCAAGGTACTGAATTTATTGATGTCGTTTACTTTATGGTCATCAATTTTAATGTTAAGTTTATCGTTGTTCTCTTTTCTGTTACTGCTGATTACCTTCATCTTCCATCGGCTCACTCTAAATCCATATTCTGTACTCATTAAATTGTTCATTCTGTTCAACTGATCTTCTAATTTTTCTATACTGTCACTGAAGAACGCAATATCATGAGCGAATCTTATCTCTGCTATCCCTTCATCCTGAATTTTAATCCCGCTTGTGAACCATTATTTTATTTCCATCATTGTGTATTCGATGTGCAGATTGAACAGTGGGGAGGTATACTCCATCCCTGCCTGGCAAACTTTTTAATCTGGGTACTTCTTTCTTGGTCTTAAACTTTTCTTTTTTCCTTCTGCTCTTGTACATATTGTGTATTACCTGTCTGTCCTATACCTTACTCCTATTTTTCTCAAAATGTACAACACAATGCACCATTTTACAATGTCAGATGTCTTTTCTGGGTCGTCAAACGTTACGAATGTGCCTTGACTTTTCGTCAGTCTTGCTCCCATGTCAGGACTGCCTCTCTCTTGCTTTTCTAAAGCCGAACTAATTGTCATCTAAGAGATATTCAATTTCCTTTTCCGTTGTTCAGTCTATTATTCATCTCTAGCCAGTGACGTGTTTCACGGTCACAGTGAAGTAGATCTGGAGTGATGAGAGATTAAAGACAGAAAGAGGTAGCACAGCTCAGAGTCGACTGCGGACTTAATTAGACAGGTATATTCTAAATAAGATACACAAATATATAAACAATGAACCTCAGACAAACGGACGAAGTAAAATGGCACTGAATTTGGGTGCAAAAACGTCCGGCTACAGGGAAGCTATTACGGGACTGGTATACTGCGCTCAGTCAATCAACAAAAAATCACACGTAAGTAATCGGAAGGCACTAAATAATGAAATAAAACAGGCAATTTAGGGCGAACGATAGAGGTACTGTTGAATAATGGTGCGCGGCAAGTAGAATGCGGGAGATTACCTATGCGGCGGTATGTGGGCGTTGGTGGTCCGGATGCAATCGTAATTACGAGCTTCCAACCGAATTCCGAATAATCTGATTGTCGCAATTAGCGAGCAACAAGACCATTAACTGTTTCTCTGACCAACTGGGGACCCGTCTGTTGCCTGCAACGCTCAGTTCAATTGTCTCAACACGGCGCCTAATTGGTAGGACTCTACGGCCTGGAGACTGACTCTTTCAGCCACGGAAATCCGTCTTTACGGCAGAGGGATTCGGATCGCAGTGAGACTGAGCTCTTGCTGTATGTGTTATTTGAAACCTCTTGTCCGGAAGGTTCAAAATGGCTCTGAGCACTATGGGACTTTACATCTATGGTCATCAGTCCCCTAGAACTTAGAACTACTTAAAACTAACCAACCTAAGGACATCACAAACATCCATGCCCGAGACAGGATTCGAACCTGCGACCGTAGCGGTCACACGGTTCCAGACTGAAGCGCCTAGAACCGCACGGCCACATCGGCCGGCCTGTCCAGAAGGAAACGGCCGTGTGAGCAGGTGGCCCTGCGTTTCATAGCGAGCCTCAGTGTGCTCATTTGCACAATTTTGGGCAGGCGGCTTCGTTGCGTTCGACTGCCAGACACTACCTTCTGGCAATGACCAAGAACGCTTCTCTGGCAGTTCTTTGCTTCACGCTTATGCTAAAGACCTTTCGAACTTAGCACAATCGTTTCAGTTAGATCAAAATATGTCACCTTCGTCAGGAATTCCAGCTTCTGAATTACACGAAGCTGTGACTAGCGTATATGATCAATAATACATTTGCCGTTACGTCTATTTCGAAACTGTCATCTATCCTCGCGATACGCATAAATTCACGACTCAAATAAAACTCAAGAATTGATTATTTATGTACCAACATCTATGTTGTTTCAGAGGCTTCTTAATCTCATATTAAGCTGATCCTAGAGTTTCAATAATAGCTTAGCACCCATGCAAAGTGTGCCATCACAGCTGTTAAAACAATCAAAAGCAACCATTTCCATACCACGTCCACTGATTCGTGGTTTCGCTCGTCATCCAGTTCATAGTCTGTCTTGCGAAATTTTCAGTGGAGTTGGCTACTGCGTTCCTGACAAAAGACGCTGGGTCGTTGTGAATTTCGCTAGAAAGCGTCTTTCAGAGAGGTGATGAAATGACGGGCTTTTCGATCCATTTCAAACACCTGTGACATATAGTTCTGTGTTTGTAATGCCTCTCTAGCTTCTTATATGTGACGGAAGAAAACCTCAAAGGAGGAAGAGAGCCGTATTTTTCTTCTTTCCTCCAGTCATTTCAGTTATCTTTTGCTGTCATTATCCTTTTTCCTACGTCCTCGCCGTTTGTTTTGCTTCGCAAATCTGGTTTAATTTTGTGAGGTGGGAGTGTTATCTGGTGGGCTAAGAGAGTTTTGCAATCAACGAGGACAGTTTTGCCAATGTAGGATGGTTAGGCAGAGGGCTATAACGGTATACCAGCATGATAAGACAAGTGCTTTTTTATGAGACTTTCCTCAAGGGTGGGTATTAGGGAGCAACATCAGCGGCTCAGCGCATTTCCCCCCTTTGGCTTCCAGATTTGGCGAGCGCTGAACAGTGGAAACTCTTAACACTCTTCTTCGAGCTCTTGATAAGTTAGGCCATGCCTTTAGTGGACGTTCCCATACGTGAACACAGGTATTGCAATGATCTTGTATAGTTCAATTTCATGTTGAGATTTCAGGCTCAAAATAATAGGAGGAAATTTATGTTATTCGTTTAGAGTATAGTTTCCATGAGAGGAACTTTGTCCATAGGTCGTTTGGCTACCAAATGGTGTGTTAAGAGGAAGGAATGACGCTTGGTTACATATGTAACTGTTTCACGCTTAACGCTTTAGCTAAATTAAAGGGGTCTATTTGGGCTTGTATGTAGCCTGTTCATGTATTTGTATGTTGCAGCGCTACGTATCGCTCTGCGTTAATAACGCTGACAGAGCTGTGCGCAGTCTGTAAGAGACTCTGTGGCTGGTCGGAATAGCAAGTAGAAGTTAGTAAAAAAAATGGTTCAAACGGCTCTGAGCACTATGGTACTCAACATCTGAGGTCATCAGTCCCCTAGAACTTAGAACTACTTAAACCTAATTAACCTAAGGACATCACACACATCCATGCCTGAGGCAAGATTCGAACCTGCGACCGTAGCAGTCACGCGGTTCCGGACTGAAGTGCCTGGAACCGCACGGCCACAGTGGCCGGCTAGAAGTTAATAGTCAGCAATGATGGAAGTTGGAGGTGAACAGCCAGCAGTGATCGAAGTTAGATGTTAATAATTAGCAGTGTTGGAGGTTTGCAGTATTAGCGCGAGCGGACAGCCTGAATGTATATCCGTCATTGAGATTTATTACTGATGATTATATAATTTTTGAACTGGTTACTGTGATGTTACAAAATAGAAGTGATGTTGCTATTCAATGGAAAGTTGGAAATTGAGATTTAACTAACTGTTTTATCAATCACAATTGACGTAAGAATCATGGATTGACCATTGTCATAAAATATTGCATTATGAGATGTGAATAGTTTTTACTTGCGGTTTCGCGTGGCTTGAGGCAGTCTCAACTAGCGTGCTATTGATTAAGAAATTGCGTTATCGTCTTTCTAATTACTTCATGATCGTAGATACGATCATACCCGGTTGTGAAGTTATTGTTATGACAAAACAATTTCCTAAGGGACCAGAAAGTTCTTAAGGGCGCAAAAACAACTGTAACATCACACAAAAGGGAAATTCGATATTAAAGCTGATGCAAGAAGACGATAAAACAGTTTTCTTTTTATCAATGTAACACGCACATTGGACTGCTGATCTTGGTGTCTGTAATATTAGCGAAATGCATAATTAAAATGAAAATAATACTGAGGAGATAATAGGAATGAGCACTGCTAAATGATTCAGTATTCCCAGAACAAATATTTATTATAACTAAAACATATATCGTACCTTAAGCTTAATACAACAATGACGGTAGATTTTTATGTCCGGATCATGTCCATTTAGCGCTCTTTTATATAGCCATTGTCTTCTTTGAGTCGCTCGCGCGTCGTCACGGTAAGTTATAACAGTTCTTTACACTTCACTCAAACTTAAACACAACACGTTTTTATACATTTAGTAAAAAATTAGATCAGACTGCCACAGATTTGCGTCCGTCTTACTTGAGAAAAACAGTACAAGTCTTTTTAGCGCTGAAGGCTTCATTTGTTCTCCAGCGAACAAAATAGTGAAGGATCGTATATCTATCCGTATTATTCTGTTTTTATTGCCGCCCAAAGACGACGAATTACATTATCTAGAAAATTCCACCGTCGCTATGCGACGCCTCATTATACATTAATCATTATTTACAAACAAGTATTTGCCTTCTGGCTGAATTTGCTGTTTTAATTAAGCCAAAAATAGCGAATATCACATTGCCTCCCATGAGGAGAGAGGGAATGCCGAAGGATTACCTCGATCCTCATGTCCTCATGAGATATTCGTGATTTTTGGTGTGACATTTACATAACGTTACTGGCGTACAAAGTACATAAATTGAAATCACATTTATAAACATATATCAGATATTTATCATTTTTCAAAATAAAGTTTTTCATTCTTTGTTCATCAGTCACTTCATTCCGTAATACCAAGATTAACATTTATGTGCATATTTAAGTTTGGTCCATATTTGCTTATAACAATAAGTGAACGTTCATTTCGCACTTCAGGGGATAGAATTCAGGAATTACTTTCTCTTGAGCTTAACAACTAATACATAAGTACAGTGAGTGCTTATTTTCACTAAACTAGAGTGGACAATGTTCGAGCATCTGTTGACTCATTGTGGTTCAATTACGGTTTAATAACGTAGCACTACACTTCGTGATGCTTTCACTTTCTGTGTTAGCTGTCTACGGCGTTCATCATGCAGTACATCTGTCCTTTCCGCTGTGGTGCCAGGAATTCAAGTGGCTTCCCGGGTTTTTATTTACAATATGAAACAGAAGAAGTGGAAAATTATTAGTATAACTTATAACCTATTGGATACATTTGTTAAGGATCGGGACTGGTCTGAAGTTTAGGGTCTTCCTATAGTGCACATTCATTTTCTTTGTCCATCAAGAGACAGGATTGTAATTCATTTTAGCAGTGTTCAGGAGTGCCGGTATTAATGGCTTTAAGGTCTGAGTAATCTAACAATCTACTTGTCACTCATCTTAACTTCAACTCAAGAAAATCGCTTAATTTACATATGAAGATGTAGTCACACAAGTGTACAAATGTCTTTCCTCCAGTATGTACGATGGAAGTCATGGCGGTTAGCAGTTTAAAGTTTGGATTGTTTCGTCACCCACACGTCAGCCACTCACAGCGGCTGCACAGTGTTGCGTGAGCTCCAATACTCAGTATCCGTTCGCGCTCAGGCTGTAACAGAGCTGGTGGTCGTCGAGTGCTCCTTTTTTTTTTTTTGTGGACTTTGTATCACACGAGTGCATCGATACAAACACCTCGCGCGCGTTTCCCATCGGAGGAGCCAGACACTGAAGCTGCCTCCATACTTCTCTGTCAACTGCCTCCCATGAGGCTCACAGGTAAGTGACGACGAATGTTTTAGCTGTCGCTGTACTTAGAACAACACTGAACTTTGCGTTGCACCTGTTGTCGTAGCCTTGACTTCTTTTTACACTTGCAGTACAACACTACCACTAATATACAGTGAACAGTTACTTTTATTATGCACGTCGCACTTTAGTGTGCATCTTCACACAGCATTCGTGCTTAGTTCCTTCGCCGATAGAGTTCATTTACAAAACAACCAATTTTGCACGTTTCCTCCACTGGTATAGAAAGACTGATATTCTACTATTTACAAAATATCACTTACGAGCTAATATTTACAATTAATGGTCACTCCTTTTGTTAGGTCCAGTGAACAACCCTTATGAATGGACTCTTTATATCTCAAGATTTGCTTTCACTAGTGAACCTAAAAATATTCTTTCAAACTTTCTTTTAAGTGCTCATCTCCTCATTATGAAAACTACAGGTTTCGCAACACTCGTTGCATTTATTCTTTAGTGCACCCAAGATCATTTTCTACTGCCACGCAGCGTATCTACTACTTAACGAGTACACATTTAACGCTGAATCTTTTTTTTTTCTTTTTGTGCTTTCCTTTGTGCTTGCCAAATTTTTTTTATATTTGAGGGCAGACTGGATAACAATAGTTCTCCCTCTTCGCTTCATGTACTCAGCAATCGTTCTCTGTTAAAAAAAAATAGGGTAACGCGTGTCTACTATTTTTTTGCATGAATGGAATTACCGACAGTTCACTGGGTTTACGCAACCGGTCCATAACAAACATTACCAAAGCGAGCGAAGTTCATCACGCTACGTGTCTCATTTCTCATAAGCACTGATTTGCCTCGAAGCACACGTGCCTTTTACAAGTCGACCCTTGGTCTGGGTTAATGAACCAGGATCAAAAGGAACGGGCACAAGGAAAATGGATTTCATAGGAGGAGTGTCTTAGGAGACATTTTTGCAATTAAATCTGCATGTAAATAAAATTATCTTAATAAACATAGGCACATATATAAACTTCAACCTCTTTCATTACAGCATGCTTTGCTACTTCTACGTCTTACTCTGGTTATAGTCAGTATTAAGTTTAAATATCACTGAATTGCTTGTTCTTTGGATTAGCCTTCAATTAGGGTATTGAATGGTCGCTAGATTACACTACAGATCTTCTGAAGATCTTTACTTGGACTTATTTATGATACAGGTGGCTTGCTGTGTGGTTATTTAGTACCTTTATTCTACTGAAATCAATTCGTCAGCTAACATTCCTCATATACTCTTTACATTGGGCTCAGATCACAGGGAAATAGTTTACTTTCAAAGCAATTAATGGCCTCGTGGAGTACTTACGCTACATCATTGATGCTTCATGGTTTGCCTCTATTTGTACTGTATTTCACCTAACTTAGTTTACTACAGCTTATTGTCTCCTTGCGTGAACACATGCGGGTTACCACTTGTTTTTCCATTTAACAGCACGCTTTAACTGAACTTTAAGCTATTTCTTCTACTCCTGTCCACTGTCTGTAGTGTTTGAACATGTACCTTTTTTTTATGCAGGTAATTTGGGCTTTTACAACAGAACTTCAAGTACTTATATTACCAAATATAAATCTATAAATCTTCTTGTACCTTGAGAGAAGTGCTTATTTACGCATCCTTCTCCATTTCTCACCTTTACATATTTATATAGCTCCGGGCAATCGCCTCGCAAGCACTTTTTTTTTTTTTTAATACTAACTTAAAATTAAATTGAAATTCTTGGTGCAACCTCAATTTCCTGCTTCAGCTTGTTGAAGAAATATCAGTTCATGTCCATCACTATAAACAATTTTTCCATACATAGCATTTAATACTTTAAAGTTTACATGTTGTAGCCGTTACCATGTAGTCAGTGCGCTGTTCAACACAATACTTATCATTAACAGTTCACACAAGGAAATTTCCAGTACGCAAGAGGTAAGAAACCAAAACAGATGCTATCTGCAGTTGAGGCTGTGTCTGTAAACTACCTCTCTGTTTCAATGGACCAATCGCTCCCGATATGGAGCAACCCTGAATCGGCAATGATAAAACTTTTGAAACAGAAGACACCTGTCTGAAAAGACATGATGACATCACATTGATGTTTGCTCCTGTATCAACAATGGCTGTGACAGGAATGTTAGTAATAGAAATCTTAATCGAAGCCTGGACCTGTTCATCATAAATGTCATTAATGTCTTGAGCTTCTAGGTCAGGTGCAAGGTCATCTCGTAAGTCGGTCTCATGGTCGTACCGTATCGCATTAACATACTCAGACTCAGAGTATTCGTTAGTACCCCCACTGGAACCGGCAGCGACCTCTAGGAGGCTGAAAGGCGCTGCCTCTAATTTTCCGCAGGATGTTTAACCTGTTTGTCATTCATGACCTTAAGTGTTTGTTCCGTTTCATATTGGTGCTGGTTATGTGGTACAAATGCCGGTGTAAAGGGGTCAAATCCACTGGGTGCATTCACTTGTGAATAAAATACTTGAGACGGCTGCTGTCGCCCGATCTTTTGGTTGCCGGCAGAATCATTTCCTTGTGAAGGAAAGTTCGCATTTGGTACCGTTTGAAAATTGTTCCGCGGTCCTCTATTCTGTGAAAAGTTGTTCTGATGTGCTGGGTGGCCTCCGCCTTGCCCATGCCACTTGCTATTTTTCGACCTATAACTTTGATTGTACACTGGTCCATTTGAAAAATTACCACTAGTTTGTGGAGAATTTCCATACTGCTCAGGCGCAGAATTAAAGGGTGGGTTTCCGTACTGATGTTGTACCTGGTGGTTGTAAATTGGGTGGTATCTCTGCTGATTACTGTAATTGGTTTTCTGCTTCCATTTAAAGTTATTGCCGTTTGCGTTTTGATAACCGCTGGCAGGTTGGTAACAGCGGTCGCAGTAGCTCGCTCTCTCCTTGGGCGCATTGTTGTCCGCGTGCGATGCATTCTGCTGGCTGCCAGGGAAGAATTTGCCGCTGCCAACCTTGGAGCGCACATCCTCGCTAATTAAATCTAAGGAATCCAGCACAGAAAGGAATACATCCGTGTCTTCTTCGGACACATTTACTAATTTCTCTCTAATAGACACAGGGAGTTTGCTTTTGAGAATCATAATTACGTCCTTGGAAGAAATCGGAGAATCCCAGAATTTAATTTTTGCTAGATACTTCTCAAAGTATCGCCGGAGACTTCCATGCTTCTCATTGAAAATTTCCGCACCATACACCTCCTTCCTTAATCTTTGCTGTACCCCATTACTCCAAAATTTTGCCAAGAACATTTTCTCAAACTCTTCATAATTCCTACACGTGTCTACCATTTCCGTTCCCCATAATGCTGCATCACCAGAAATAAAGCCAGTGACGAACTGAATACGCTGTCTGTCTGTCCAGCTCCTGGGAAATATGCCGGAAAAATTCTTTAGGAACACGATGGGGTGTATTTCTCGCTTCTGCGGATGAAAAACAGGAAAAGTGCGATGCTTAATCACACTTTCCTCTTGCATTAAACTCACGATTGTGGGCGGATCATTTATTTTCCCTACTCGGGACTCAACAGGACTGTTGTTTTGCATGTAATCAGGCGGTGAACGATAAGGAGTTGACTGACATTCGTCACCGTCTAAAGAGTTGTTCCCTATAGTTTGCGTATGTGTGTGCGGATTTTCTACCCAGTTTCTCAGCATTCTGACTTCGTCCACTACTTGCTGCATCCACTCGGGAAGATCCCGTGTAAGTGTCCTCCGAATCTGTCCCAATTCAGAAACCACTGTGTCTCCAGACTTACCAGGAGCAGCTAAGATTTCATAAGTTACATCCTTGACAGTCTCCCTAAGCTCCTCCCTGACCTTCTTTTCGATAAAAATATCTTTACCCTTTATCCATTCACTGTAGTGTTCCGACAATGCCTCCGCGTGTGCTTTCACGGTGCTCTTAACCTGTTCTTCGATATTGATTGAGTCTATCTGCCTCGACAGATCCTCTACTACACCTTCAATGTCAGATACTGCATTTCTAACTGAGTTTATTTCTTTGGTAGCTGCCTGAATTTTTGTGTTTAATGTTCCAGATACTTCAGCTATTTCACTTTTCACCTGTTTCTGCATTTTCTGAATTTGATCACTGATCTTAGTTTGCACCTCACCCAAATGGGTATTTAATTCAGCCGTAATTTCTTTATGCAGATCTGTTTTGATTGTGCCTAGCTCTGTTTTTAATGATTTGCTTACAGCATCTAGTCGGGCGTTAACAGTCTCATTTTGTGTTTTTATAGTCTCATTTTGTGTTTTTACTGATTCGCTTACAGCATCTAATCGGGCGTTAACAGTCTCATTTTGTGTTTTTATAGTCTCATTTACTGCGTCAAACTGTTGTTTCAGCATTTCCATTAACGCACCGAGGTCATTTGTAGATGCAGCGGGAAGAATTTGGACTTTAGGGTCACTTTCCCCTGTTACAGACATGGTTAGTTCGGTTTCCACACGGGAACCTACCGTTCGCGATCGTAAAGGGTATGGAATACTATTAACGTCTTCACTCCCGTCTCCTGTTGTCACCTGTCTCTGTTTACTATCTGCCATTTTCGTCAGTAAATCAGGTGCTACGCAAGGCTTTCGTCGTTTGTCAGTGACGTGGTGAGTCCGCTAAGAGCACCGCTCTCGCGTGAGCAACAAATGAAATTCTATCTTGCGAGAAGACAAGATGGAACCTAAACGTTTCAGACAAATGAATGAAGATGCTCTTCACTGCAAATTGCGCACACTATCCACCATGTTGAAAATGCAATACAGCTCTACTAACAATGGGGAGAAATAATTTCTATTATCAGACTACGAAGAATTTTACTTTGAAAGATAAAATAAAGCAGATTTTCTATAGCGGGAAGGAGATAGAAAGGATGTGGATCGACTTGGAAAAGCAACGTTGCTACTGAAGCACTACACTGCGTATGCAAAATTCTGACTTACTTTTTGATGGCTTGGTTACCGCTATGTTGTCTCAGCAAATTCGCGTCTCTTTTCTTTTCTTTTCTCTCGGTAATTAAACTGCATTATTGACCGTTATTCTCACAGAGAGACGATGTGTACATGAAACGACAGAACATTTATTAACACAAGCACATAGAAAATTTTCCAAGAATCTGAACTAATTTTTGGTCAAGTCCCTGTTCGGGCGCCAAGTGTGATGTTACAAAATAGAAGTGATGTTGCTATTCAATGGAAAGTTGGAAATTGAGATTTAACTAACTGTTTTATCAATCACAATTGACGTAAGAATCATGGATTGACCATTGTCATAAAATATTGCATTATGAGATGTGAATAGTTTTTACTTGCGGTTTCGCGTGGCTTGAGGCAGTCTCAACTAGCGTGCTATTGATTAAGAAATTGCGTTATCGTCTTTCTAATTACTTCATGATCGTAGATACGATCATACCCGGTTGTGAAGTTATTGTTATGACAAAACAATTTCCTAAGGGACCAGAAAGTTCTTAAGGGCGCAAAAACAACTGTAACATCACACAAAAGGGAAATTCGATATTAAAGCTGATGCAAGAAGACGATAAAACAGTTTTCTTTTTATCAATGTAACACGCACATTGGACTGCTGATCTTGGTGTCTGTAATATTAGCGAAATGCATAATTAAAATGAAAATAATACTGAGGAGATAATAGGAATGAGCACTGCTAAATGATTCAGTATTCCCAGAACAAATATTTATTATAACTAAAACATATATCGTACCTTAAGCTTAATACAACAATGACGGTAGATTTTTATGTCCGGATCATGTCCATTTAGCGCTCTTTTATATAGCCATTGTCTTCTTTGAGTCGCTCGTGCGTCGTCACGGTAAGTTATAACAGTTCTTTACACTTCACTCAAACTTAAACATAACACGTTTTTATACATTTAGTAAAAAATTAGATCAGACTGCCACAGATTTGCGTCCGTCTTACTGGAGAAAAACAGTACAAGTCTTTTTAGCGCTGAAGGCTTCATTTGTTCTCCAGCGAACAATATAGTGAAGGATCGTATATCTATCCGTATTATTCTGTTTTTATTGCCGCCCAAAGACGACGAATTACATTATCTAGAAAATTCCACCGTCGCTATGCGACGCCTCATTATACATTAATCATTATTTACAAACAAGTATTTGCCTTCTGGCTGAATTTGCTGTTTTAATTAAGCCAAAAATAGCGAATATCACAACATCTAACTTCGATCACTGCTGGCTGTTCACCTCCAACTTCCATCATTGCTGACTATTAACTAAGCTGTGACTAGCGTATATGATCAATAATACATTTGCCGTTACGTCTATTTCGAAACTGTCATCTATCCTCGCGATACGCATAAATTCACGACTCAAATAAAACTCAAGAATTGATTATTTATGTACCAACATCTATGTTGTTTCAGAGGCTTCTTAATCTCATATTAAGCTGATCCTAGAGTTTCAATAATAGCTTAGCACCCATGCAAAGTGTGCCATCACAGCTGTTAAAACAATCAAAAGCAACCATTTCCATACCACGTCCACTGATTCGTGGTTTCGCTCGTCATCCAGTTCATAGTCTGTCTTGCGAAATTTTCAGTGGAGTTGGCTACTGCGTTCCTGACAAAAGACGCTGGGTCGTTGTGAATTTCGCTAGAAAGCGTCTTTCAGAGAGGTGATGAAATGACGGGCTTTTCGATCCATTTCAAACACCTGTGACATATAGTTCTGTGTTTGTAATGCCTCTCTAGCTTCTTATATGTGACGGAAGAAAACCTCAAAGGAGGAAGAGAGCCGTATTTTTCTTCTTTCCTCCAGTCATTTCAGTTATCTTTTGCTGTCATTATCCTTTTTCCTACGTCCTCGCCGTTTGTTTTGCTTCGCAAATCTGGTTTAATTTTGTGAGGTGGGAGTGTTATCTGGTGGGCTAAGAGAGTTTTGCAATCAACGAGGACAGTTTTGCCAATGTAGGATGGTTAGGCAGAGGGCTATAACGGTATACCAGCATGATAAGACAAGTGCTTTTTTATGAGACTTTCCTCAAGGGTGGGTATTAGGGAGCAACATCAGCGGCTCAGCGCATTTCCCCCCTTTGGCTTCCAGATTTGGCGAGCGCTGAACAGTGGAAACTCTTAACACTCTTCTTCGAGCTCTTGATAAGTTAGGCCATGCCTTTAGTGGACGTTCCCATACGTGAACACAGGTATTGCAATGATCTTGTATAGTTCAATTTCATGTTGAGATTTCAGGCTCAAAATAATAGGAGGAAATTTATGTTATTCGTTTAGAGTATAGTTTCCATGAGAGGAACTTTGTCCATAGGTCGTTTGGCTACCAAATGGTGTGTTAAGAGGAAGGAATGACGCTTGGTTACATATGTAACTGTTTCACGCTTAACGCTTTAGCTAAATTAAAGGGGTCTATTTGGGCTTGTATGTAGCCTGTTCATGTATTTGTATGTTGCAGCGCTACGTATCGCTCTGCGTTAATAACGCTGACAGAGCTGTGCGCAGTCTGTAAGAGACTCTGTGGCTGGTCGGAATAGCAAGTAGAAGTTAGTAAAAAAAATGATTCAAACGGCTCTGAGCACTATGGTACTCAACATCTGAGGTCATCAGTCCCCTAGAACTTAGAACTACTTAAACCTAATTAACCTAAGGACATCACACACATCCATGCCTGAGGCAAGATTCGAACCTGCGACCGTAGCAGTCACGCGGTTCCGGACTGAAGTGCCTGGAACCGCACGGCCACAGTGGCCGGCTAGAAGTTAATAGTCAGCAATGATGGAAGTTGGAGGTGAACAGCCAGCAGTGATCGAAGTTAGATGTTAATAATTAGCAGTGTTGGAGGTTTGCAGTATTAGCGCGAGCGGACAGCCTGAATGTATATCCGTCATTGAGATTTATTACTGATGATTATATAATTTTTGAACTGGTTACTGTGATGTTACAAAATAGAAGTGATGTTGCTATTCAATGGAAAGTTGGAAATTGAGATTTAACTAACTGTTTTATCAATCACAATTGACGTAAGAATCATGGATTGACCATTGTCATAAAATATTGCATTATGAGATGTGAATAGTTTTTACTTGCGGTTTCGCGTGGCTTGAGGCAGTCTCAACTAGCGTGCTATTGATTAAGAAATTGCGTTATCGTCTTTCTAATTACTTCATGATCGTAGATACGATCATACCCGGTTGTGAAGTTATTGTTATGACAAAACAATTTCCTAAGGGACCAGAAAGTTCTTAAGGGCGCAAAAACAACTGTAACATCACACAAAAGGGAAATTCGATATTAAAGCTGATGCAAGAAGACGATAAAACAGTTTTCTTTTTATCAATGTAACACGCACATTGGACTGCTGATCTTGGTGTCTGTAATATTAGCGAAATGCATAATTAAAATGAAAATAATACTGAGGAGATAATAGGAATGAGCACTGCTAAATGATTCAGTATTCCCAGAACAAATATTTATTATAACTAAAACATATATCGTACCTTAAGCTTAATACAACAATGACGGTAGATTTTTATGTCCGGATCATGTCCATTTAGCGCTCTTTTATATAGCCATTGTCTTCTTTGAGTCGCTCGTGCGTCGTCACGGTAAGTTATAACAGTTCTTTACACTTCACTCAAACTTAAACATAACACGTTTTTATACATTTAGTAAAAAATTAGATCAGACTGCCACAGATTTGCGTCCGTCTTACTGGAGAAAAACAGTACAAGTCTTTTTAGCGCTGAAGGCTTCATTTGTTCTCCAGCGAACAATATAGTGAAGGATCGTATATCTATCCGTATTATTCTGTTTTTATTGCCGCCCAAAGACGACGAATTACATTATCTAGAAAATTCCACCGTCGCTATGCGACGCCTCATTATACATTAATCATTATTTACAAACAAGTATTTGCCTTCTGGCTGAATTTGCTGTTTTAATTAAGCCAAAAATAGCGAATATCACAACATCTAACTTCGATCACTGCTGGCTGTTCACCTCCAACTTCCATCATTGCTGACTATTAACTAAGCTGTGACTAGCGTATATGATCAATAATACATTTGCCGTTACGTCTATTTCGAAACTGTCATCTATCCTAGCGATACGCATAAATTCACGACTCAAATAAAACTCAAGAATTGATTATTTATGTACCAACATCTATGTTGTTTCAGAGGCTTCTTAATCTCATATTAAGCTGATCCTAGAGTTTCAATAATAGCTTAGCACCCATGCAAAGTGTGCCATCACAGCTGTTAAAACAATCAAAAGCAACCATTTCCATACCACGTCCACTGATTCGTGGTTTCGCTCGTCATCCAGTTCATAGTCTGTCTTGCGAAATTTTCAGTGGAGTTGGCTACTGCGTTCCTGACAAAAGACGCTGGGTCGTTGTGAATTTCGCTAGAAAGCGTCTTTCAGAGAGGTGATGAAATGACGGGCTTTTCGATCCATTTCAAACACCTGTGACATATAGTTCTGTGTTTGTAATGCCTCTCTAGCTTCTTATATGTGACGGAAGAAAACCTCAAAGGAGGAAGAGAGCCGTATTTTTCTTCTTTCCTCCAGTCATTTCAGTTATCTTTTGCTGTCATTATCCTTTTTCCTACGTCCTCGCCGTTTGTTTTGCTTCGCAAATCTGGTTTAATTTTGTGAGGTGGGAGTGTTATCTGGTGGGCTAAGAGAGTTTTGCAATCAACGAGGACAGTTTTGCCAATGTAGGATGGTTAGGCAGAGGGCTATAACGGTATACCAGCATGATAAGACAAGTGCTTTTTTATGAGACTTTCCTCAAGGGTGGGTATTAGGGAGCAACATCAGCGGCTCAGCGCATTTCCCCCCTTTGGCTTCCAGATTTGGCGAGCGCTGAACAGTGGAAACTCTTAACACTCTTCTTCGAGCTCTTGATAAGTTGGGCCATGCCTTTAGTGGACGTTCCCATACGTGAACACAGGTATTGGAATGATCTTGTATAGTTCAATTTCATGTTGAGATTTCAGGCTCAAAATAATAGGAGGAAATTTATGTTATTCGTTTAGAGTATAGTTTCCATGAGAGGAACTTTGTCCATAGGTCGTTTGGCTACCAAATGGTGTGTTAAGAGGAAGGAATGACGCTTGGTTACATATGTAACTGTTTCACGCTTAACGCTTTAGCTAAATTAAAGGGGTCTATTTGGGCTTGTATGTAGCCTGTTCATGTATTTGTATGTTGCAGCGCTACGTATCGCTCTGCGTTAATAACGCTGACAGAGCTGTGCGCAGTCTGTAAGAGACTCTGTGGCTGGTCGGAATAGCAAGTAGAAGTTAGTAAAAAAAATGGTTCAAACGGCTCTGAGCACTATGGTACTCAACATCTGAGGTCATCAGTCCCCTAGAACTTAGAACTACTTAAACCTAATTAACCTAAGGACATCACACACATCCATGCCTGAGGCAAGATTCGAACCTGCGACCGTAGCAGTCACGCGGTTCCGGACTGAAGTGCCTGGAACCGCACGGCCACAGTGGCCGGCTAGAAGTTAATAGTCAGCAATGATGGAAGTTGGAGGTGAACAGCCAGCAGTGATCGAAGTTAGATGTTAATAATTAGCAGTGTTGGAGGTTTGCAGTATTAGCGCGAGCGGACAGCCTGAATGTATATCCGTCATTGAGATTTATTACTGATGATTATATAATTTTTGAACTGGTTACTGTGATGTTACAAAATAGAAGTGATGTTGCTATTCAATGGAAAGTTGGAAATTGAGATTTAACTAACTGTTTTATCAATCACAATTGACGTAAGAATCATGGATTGACCATTGTCATAAAATATTGCATTATGAGATGTGAATAGTTTTTACTTGCGGTTTCGCGTGGCTTGAGGCAGTCTCAACTAGCGTGCTATTGATTAAGAAATTGCGTTATCGTCTTTCTAATTACTTCATGATCGTAGATACGATCATACCCGGTTGTGAAGTTATTGTTATGACAAAACAATTTCCTAAGGGACCAGAAAGTTCTTAAGGGCGCAAAAACAACTGTAACATCACACAAAAGGGAAATTCGATATTAAAGCTGATGCAAGAAGACGATAAAACAGTTTTCTTTTTATCAATGTAACACGCACATTGGACTGCTGATCTTGGTGTCTGTAATATTAGCGAAATGCATAATTAAAATGAAAATAATACTGAGGAGATAATAGGAATGAGCACTGCTAAATGATTCAGTATTCCCAGAACAAATATTTATTATAACTAAAACATATATCGTACCTTAAGCTTAATACAACAATGACGGTAGATTTTTATGTCCGGATCATGTCCATTTAGCGCTCTTTTATATAGCCATTGTCTTCTTTGAGTCGCTCGTGCGTCGTCACGGTAAGTTATAACAGTTCTTTACACTTCACTCAAACTTAAACATAACACGTTTTTATACATTTAGTAAAAAATTAGATCAGACTGCCACAGATTTGCGTCCGTCTTACTGGAGAAAAACAGTACAAGTCTTTTTAGCGCTGAAGGCTTCATTTGTTCTCCAGCGAACAATATAGTGAAGGATCGTATATCTATCCGTATTATTCTGTTTTTATTGCCGCCCAAAGACGACGAATTACATTATCTAGAAAATTCCACCGTCGCTATGCGACGCCTCATTATACATTAATCATTATTTACAAACAAGTATTTGCCTTCTGGCTGAATTTGCTGTTTTAATTAAGCCAAAAATAGCGAATATCACAACATCTAACTTCGATCACTGCTGGCTGTTCACCTCCAACTTCCATCATTGCTGACTATTAACTAAGCTGTGACTAGCGTATATGATCAATAATACATTTGCCGTTACGTCTATTTCGAAACTGTCATCTATCCTAGCGATACGCATAAATTCACGACTCAAATAAAACTCAAGAATTGATTATTTATGTACCAACATCTATGTTGTTTCAGAGGCTTCTTAATCTCATATTAAGCTGATCCTAGAGTTTCAATAATAGCTTAGCACCCATGCAAAGTGTGCCATCACAGCTGTTAAAACAATCAAAAGCAACCATTTCCATACCACGTCCACTGATTCGTGGTTTCGCTCGTCATCCAGTTCATAGTCTGTCTTGCGAAATTTTCAGTGGAGTTGGCTACTGCGTTCCTGACAAAAGACGCTGGGTCGTTGTGAATTTCGCTAGAAAGCGTCTTTCAGAGAGGTGATGAAATGACGGGCTTTTCGATCCATTTCAAACACCTGTGACATATAGTTCTGTGTTTGTAATGCCTCTCTAGCTTCTTATATGTGACGGAAGAAAACCTCAAAGGAGGAAGAGAGCCGTATTTTTCTTCTTTCCTCCAGTCATTTCAGTTATCTTTTGCTGTCATTATCCTTTTTCCTACGTCCTCGCCGTTTGTTTTGCTTCGCAAATCTGGTTTAATTTTGTGAGGTGGGAGTGTTATCTGGTGGGCTAAGAGAGTTTTGCAATCAACGAGGACAGTTTTGCCAATGTAGGATGGTTAGGCAGAGGGCTATAACGGTATACCAGCATGATAAGACAAGTGCTTTTTTATGAGACTTTCCTCAAGGGTGGGTATTAGGGAGCAACATCAGCGGCTCAGCGCATTTCCCCCCTTTGGCTTCCAGATTTGGCGAGCGCTGAACAGTGGAAACTCTTAACACTCTTCTTCGAGCTCTTGATAAGTTGGGCCATGCCTTTAGTGGACGTTCCCATACGTGAACACAGGTATTGGAATGATCTTGTATAGTTCAATTTCATGTTGAGATTTCAGGCTCAAAATAATAGGAGGAAATTTATGTTATTCGTTTAGAGTATAGTTTCCATGAGAGGAACTTTGTCCATAGGTCGTTTGGCTACCAAATGGTGTGTTAAGAGGAAGGAATGACGCTTGGTTACATATGTAACTGTTTCACGCTTAACGCTTTAGCTAAATTAAAGGGGTCTATTTGGGCTTGTATGTAGCCTGTTCATGTATTTGTATGTTGCAGCGCTACGTATCGCTCTGCGTTAATAACGCTGACAGAGCTGTGCGCAGTCTGTAAGAGACTCTGTGGCTGGTCGGAATAGCAAGTAGAAGTTAGTAAAAAAAATGGTTCAAACGGCTCTGAGCACTATGGTACTCAACATCTGAGGTCATCAGTCCCCTAGAACTTAGAACTACTTAAACCTAATTAACCTAAGGACATCACACACATCCATGCCTGAGGCAAGATTCGAACCTGCGACCGTAGCAGTCACGCGGTTCCGGACTGAAGTGCCTGGAACCGCACGGCCACAGTGGCCGGCTAGAAGTTAATAGTCAGCAATGATGGAAGTTGGAGGTGAACAGCCAGCAGTGATCGAAGTTAGATGTTAATAATTAGCAGTGTTGGAGGTTTGCAGTATTAGCGCGAGCGGACAGCCTGAATGTATATCCGTCATTGAGATTTATTACTGATGATTATATAATTTTTGAACTGGTTACCACATTCTTAAGGTAAATACGAGGGTAATCCCAAAAGTAAGGTCTCCTATTTTTTTTTATAAGTACAGAACTCTGTTTGTGTGGCAGTTGGTCACACTGTTATGAAAAGTGCTTCACACGCTGTGTATCAACATGGGCACGCCGCACTGTGACGCTCAGTATTGACTTTCCAGCCGTTGAGAATGGAGCTTCCGTTGTATATTACCGCCAAGTGCGAATTGCGAGCAGTTCTTCGGTGTTTGAAAGCAAAGGATACTGCGCAGATTGAAATCCATCGCCAATTCACGGAAGTGCATGGATGTCAAAAATGTTCGTAAGTGGTGTAGAAGCTTTAGAGCGGGTCGGACCGAAATTCACGACGAACAAAGGAGCGGGAGACCGTCAATTTCTGAGGAGACAGTGTTGAAGGTTGAGCAAAGCATGCGTGAAGATCGGCGGATTACCCTGGATGATCTTTGCACGTTGGTTCCTAAGGTTCCCCGAAGCACCGCTCACAGAATTTTCAGAACCGGAGAAGAGGAACGTTGAGCAAGGGAGTACACATTCTCCATGACAACGGTCGCCCACACATCGCTCGGCAAATCGTTGCTCTGCTTTAACAGTTTCAGTGGAACATAATCACCCACCCACCCTATAGGCCTGACTTGGCGCCCAATGACTATCACCTGTTCCCTAGGTTAAGAGAACGTTTGGCAGGAAAGCGATTCAGCTCCGACGACGAGGTGAAAGAAGAGGTTCATAAGATTCTGAACAGCATGGCAGTGAGGTAGTATGATTTGGGCATACAAACAGTGTCTACAAAAATGCAACCACAGAAATGGTGATTATGTCGAAAAACAGCTAAATGTTCAAACTGTAAACTGATGTAAACCATTGTAGAAATAAATAGGTCTATGTACTTATAAAAAAATAGGAGACATTACTTTTGGGATTACTCTCGTACTTTGTTTTCTCTGCAACAAAATCTTTCCTTTGCTAACCACATGCCTCTCAGAAGTCAGAGCCTTCAGTAGTTACAATCTTTTATTTAGCTGGCAGTATTGGTGCTAGCGGCATTCCTGTAGCTTGGATAATGAAGAATTCTGTGAGGTAAGTGACTTATGAAATGTATAGGTTATTGTTAGGTTTTCTACTAACTCAGGGACATTCTTTTGTATTAGTTATTTGAACTCAGGTTATCAATTTTAAAGCAGTCAGATCGCGTTACCGTTGAATACTGTATGTAATTAACGAATAGGAAAAGTCTGAGTTCTGTTTGTCAGGATAAATTCTGCAGGTCAGATATGAAACGATAAAATAGCAAAGAGACAGTACATTCAGTTTCACTCAGTAGTTTCAGAATTAAATTAAGAAGTTTCACCTCTCCCAGTTATTGTAGTTTAAGTAAAACATCTTTATTAAGAAGTTTCAGACTTAACGGGTCTTTGGAATTCTAAATTTCCAGATTTTGTTAGCAGACATCGTATACGGATCTTTGTTTCTGCATCCTTTTCGTGTGGTATAGTGAAGGATCGATGCCTTTTGCTTTTGTAGTCGTTCATAAGTGTTCGTACCTTCAGTGCGTGTCTAGAATGCGGGAGATATCTCGTTAAGAAGAAGCTTTCATGGAAAAATAGCCGAAAATCTTACTTGGCGTGTTGATCGATCTTCTACCACGTGTTCACTGGATTATGTTGAAGTGCCTATTCATTTTCACCATGGAGCTGTTCTAAAATTCTGTTCACAAGGTTGATACCTGCCGGCGTAGTTACATTTTCTCTATTATTCTGTATTCCGACTCAATGTATTTTCGTGGTTTTATTACGAGACTGTTTTCTGAGTACCCACATGCTTTTCTCATCTTGTAATTCTGGATTTGTTAGGTGATTGTTTCCGTCCGCACACGTTGGTTGGTTGATTTAGGGAAGGGGGCCAAACAGCAAGGTCATCCGTCCCATCGGATTAGTGAAGGATAGCTGGAGGAAGTCGACCGTTCCCTTTCAAAGAAACCATCCCGGCATTTGCCTGAAGCGATTTAGGCAAATCATGGAAAACATAAATTTGGATGGCTGGACGCGAGTTTGAACCGTTGTTCTCCAGAATGCAAGTGAAGTGTGATAACCAGTGCGCCACCTCGCTCGGTTTTGCTTACTGCTTATGTGATTGTCCTGGGGCATGCTTTACCTTTTTGCTATACGTTGTTTTTATTCTTTGACACAGAACAAATGTATATAACTGTAGTGGGATTTTGTTAATTTTTTTTTCTTTTTCTAGGTTTAACATATTTTTCTGTACCTCCAGCAAAGGTCTGCAGCTTTTCTGTGATCATAACAACTGTTAAAGGAACCATCACAGGTTGTCATCAGAGCTTTATTCATCCACTGACGACTAGTTCAAAAAAATGGTTCAAATGGCTCTGAGCAGTATGGGACTTAACATCTATGGTCATCAGTCCCCTAGAACTCAGAACTACTTAAACCTAACTAACCTGAGGACAGCACACAGCACCCAGTCATCACGAGGAAGAGAAAAATCCCTGACCCCGCAGGGAATCGAACCCGGGAACCAGGGCGCGGGAAGCGAAAACGCTACCGCACGACTGATAACTAGTTTTGGACTGTTGTCCATTATCACATCATTCGTGTACTTCAGCCTTTCGTTACAACCAGATTTTCACCACAGACTACAAGACATGTAAACATGGCGTCCACACATGTACATCGTTGAATTTCAAGACGTAAACGAAAACTTAAATTGTTGAAATAATTAGGAAGCAACCAATTCTTTAACGTTTACATTGTTTTCTGGTTTCGATCGTCATTCAGGTCATAGTCTGCAGATGAGATTCGCTATTTTGTGCCTGTCAAGCGACGCCGCCACAGCGAATTTCTCTAGAAACTTACTTCCAATAAGCTGAAGTACAAGACATCAGTCAGATACATTCCATACGTTTGTACCACTTTGTTCTGCATTTTCGATTCCTCTAGCTTCGTGTATGTGACAGGAGCAAACCTCAAAGGAGGAAAAGAACCATGTTTACCTTTATTTCTGCCAATCCCCGCATTTAGGTTTTTATCACAATCCATTCCCCCATATCCTCACCCAGTGTTTTGCCTATCTATGCGTGGACTGATTTTGTGAGTTTTGCCTGTTTTCTCGTGTATAAAGAATGTCTTGCAGTCTGCGTCGTCTGCCTTGCCAACGTAGGTTGTTAGGCAGTACGGTGGAGAGGCTTTCCTAGAACTGGTATCAGGTAGCATTTGTCTTTGACTTAGCAGTGTCCTCCTCATTCACTTTGAGGGTGCACAAGTGCTAACTTCATCGACTTTGAATGAGTTGCAATGCAGAGAAAAATATGAGACTTGTTTCTTTTATAGTGCCCACAGGGCCGTTAAGAAGAGGAATACCCCATTTAAAAACTAAGTTTAATATATACGAATAAAAACGTCTAAACAGTTATAGACTGAGAAATTGCAGGGGACTCTAACTTCTGATTCAGTGTCATGGCGCTGAATGTTCTTAGGGAAGATGATCTTTATTGCGATCTGACTTCATACATTGAACCGTATCATCTTCATCTTTGCCTAGGTGTGGTGTGTCGTCTTCCGGAGCCTTGGCTTTGCTTTGCCGCGATTGGTCCGTTTGCTTTTAAATTTCGGAGGGCACTGCGTTCTCGTGAGAGACCTGCTGACGACGAGAGTATGGAGTGTTGCTGCCGGAGTGAGACGGGAAGTTTAGTTTCCAGTTGTGTGGCAGCGCATTGTTGCGGGAAAGCTGGTGTAACTTGTGGTGTCACCGCCAGACACCACACTTGCTAGGTGGTAGCCTTTAAATCGGCCGCGGTCCGATAGTATACGTCGGACCCGCGTGTCGCCACTGTCAGTGATTGCAGACCGAGCGCCGCCACACGGCAGGTCTAGAGAGACTTCCTAGCACTCGCCCCAGTTGTACAGCCGACTTTGTTAGTGATGGTTCACTGACAAATTACGCTCTCATTTGCCGAGACGATAGTTAGCATAGCTTTCACCTACGTCATTTGCTACGATCTAGCAAGGCGCCATTATCAATTGCTATTTATCTTGTGATGCATGTACCGTCAGACCGATGTTCACCAATTATGCATTAAAGTTAAGTATTCCAGAAGCTACGTACTATTTTTGCTACTATAAGACCATGACCTGTTCCAGACCTCACGCCAGCCTACGTGAGCTAAACGCGTGCCCTTCGGCCTCCCGTTCTCGTTGATTGGCTGTCTTGCCAGGACACAAAATAACTTCCTGTGAACACATATGATTGCTACGAGTGTTGTACTCGGGACGACGGCAATCGTTCTGGACAGGCTGTGTGATAAGTAAGCTCGGCGTGGCAACTGTTGACGCGGCGTGTCCGCGTTGCTATGGCGGAACTGGGGTGAATGACATAACTCGAGTTGGTGCTGGTGGCAACCTGTCGCCGAATGCTTATCTGCCTTTTGGAATAACGGTGAGAATTTCTTGACTTGATGTGTCTCACTCAATTTCTGCCCGTGTCGTCGGGTGTATTTTGCTCTAAGGTCGTGTGCCATGGTGTTTCGCAATTTTAGTAGGCTCAGGCGTGCCCGAAATCCCGATTCAATTATCACTAGATGAGAGTGTTAACTCTCTGTGCCTTAATAACTGAACCTAAAATATTATCTGTGGTTGAAATTTTATTCTTACCCAAGTGCAATAACGATCCTGTATTTTACAAATTGTTGAGTGGTATTATTATTTAATACTGGCCGTCACATTTACTATGTCGAAGATTTACGAAGCCCAGTGGGCGTCATTAACAGTTCTGCCTAGATAGGCGTTATATTTTGAACCGTGTGTTTCAATGTTTAGTAATTTTTATCTTAGGTGTTATAGAGAGTTGCTTCCATGCCCTATTTGGACGATTCGCCACGTTGCTAAAGTTTCTAGTTGTTCTGCTGGTCTGTGCCAGATTGCTAAACCAGGCAGTCCTAGCAGAGCTGATTGTAAATTTTTCCTAGTGCTGAGGAGCACAGGGTAGTTTTAAGTGATAACTCACTAACTTCAACCATTCTCAAATATTTATTACTACTGATATTCAGGCCCTTCAGACCGAGTGGTGACGTCACTAGCCCTTTTTGGTTATTAATTTTATGTTGTTAGCTTGTTTCATTAAAAAAAAACTTTGGTATATGAATTTGTTTTTTGGTCTTTACTGCTCCTTTGGACGAAGTAAATTAACTGTTGGTTTTGCATTCTTGTAGCATTATCAAAACAGCATTTGTAGATATATTTGATTGGCCCTTCTGGCCGGATGATTAGTCATTCCTTTCAGTAACTTATTGTATTCGTCAATAATTAATCAAAGGTGTTGGGTCCTTCAGATCGCGATTATCTCCTCATGTTGAATCTTAAGATTCTCATTCTGACATTACAGTTTTGAATGTTCAGCGGCCCTTCTGGCCTGGAGTTTACCAGTGAACAAGTGTTTTCTAATGTTTAATAAAATTAAATTGTATTTGAAACTGTAACCTCATTAGGGTCTAAGCTTTCACTCCCTGCAGCCTCTGAGCTCTGCTTACCTTACGTTTTGGTTACGTTTTCCCATATCACAACGTATCGTACATCATGATGAAATGGTGGGCGGTAGTTAACGCCCTTGCTTGTGTGCTCTAGTGAAGAAATAGCAGTAAGCTTTACCTGCGTAAAAAAGGAATAGGGTGCCGATTTAAACGACTGCAGCAGTAGTGTACGGCGACTGAGGGCCGAGGGGAGACCGTTTCTTCTGTGGAACCTGGATGAACATTCCAGACTGCCGAGTTCCGTGGTCTCATTGTGTAGGCAGGTTGGTTTGCGTCAGTCGGTTGGCAGCTGCATCCAGGGAGACTTACTAGCGCTGAGAAGTCGCTGCTGCAGTGGGTACCGCATTGTAGATGGGCAGTACAGCAGACGATGGGCCCTTGTTGGGCAGGAAGCCGATGTAAGCGTTCTGAGAATTTTGTAAACTTCGAAATGGACGCAACAGGGGAGAACACAATCTTTTTATGGAGGGCTGTGGTTCCATCCTGGTCACGTTTTTAGAAAAACAGAGCTTAACCCCCTGGGAAACAGACCTCCAAAGCTGAATCTTTTTATCCTTTTATCCCAAATAACCTTAAAGTCTCTGATTGGTCAAATCAGTGTATGCAGAGCAAGGAGCAGACTCCCATCTTCTAATGCGGCACTCCAGCTTGTGATTGGCTTGTGCTAAAGTGGGAGTAGTCTAAGATGTCATGTGCTATTCCCCCGAGCTGGTGAGGAAAGTGGGGAGAAAGAGAACAGGTCACTCTTGTATTGGCGCTTCGCTGGTAAGGAACTGCAGATCTCTACATAAACAGTGAGAGTTGTGTCCTTTGCTAGTGTGCCACTTAGAGCCTGTGCCAATCACCTTCTGAACTGTCAGAGGTACTGCTTCTAGCATCACGCACACAATGAGTGATGTGTTGGTGTGCTTATTTGTCTTGAGTCTGCTGTCTAAACATTTGACATATTCCGTCACGCATAGTCATGGTCAGAGTTGTTTGGTTGTTTTTTGGGGGAGGAGATCAGACAGCGAGGTTATCGGTCTCATCGGATTAGGGAAGGATAGGGAAGGAAGTCAGCTATGCCCTTTGAAAGGAACCATCATGGATTTTGCCTGGGCCGACTTAGGAAAATAACGGAAAACCTAAATCAGGATGGCCGGACGTGAAATTGAACCATCGTCCTCCCGAATGCGAGTGCAGTGTACTAACCAAGAAATTGCTGCTGTCCTTGACTTCAGTCGCGGAACGCATCGTGGTGTGCATCCCTGATCAGCAGAAGGGTAAAGAATTCGCTGCTGAGGTGTAAGGCACCAGTTTGTTTCTCAGCACCTGCTCTTTCGAATCATATTTTTCTTTTTGGAATAGTAGAGCATAGATGCTTGATTGTGGTGTAGTTTGTGTCATACCGCGGATTCACGTGTAAATAGTCAGATAAAGTGATTAGTATTCTGGCTAGTATAGTGTGTCGATCCACTGCTGATCACTTTGTCCACCATATACCCCGTATTAGTGAAAGCTATTTTCAAATGTCTTCTGTCTTTTTGTCTTATGATGTTAAGAATGAATAGAGCTATTGTTATTTAGATCACAACTCCTCGCTGTGTTCTGATTAATACACTCCTGGAAATTGAAATAAGAACACCGTGAATTCATTGTCCCAGGAAGGGGAAACTTTACTGACACATTCCTGGGGTCAGATACATCACATGATCACACTGACAGAACCACAGGCACATAGACACAGGCAACAGAGCAAGCACAATGTCGGCACTAGTATAGTGTATATCCACCTTTCGCAGCAATGCAGGCTGCTATTCTCCCATGGAGACGATCGTAGAGATACTGGATGTAGTCCTGTGGAACGGCTTGCCATGCCATTTCCACCTGGCGCTACAGTTGGACCAGCGTTCGTGCTGGACGTGCAGACCGCGTGAGACGACGCTTCATCCAGTCCCAAACATGCTCAATGGGGGACAGATCCGGAGATCTGGCTGGCCAGGGTAGTTGACTTACACCTTCCAGAGCACGTTGGGTGGCACGCGATACATGCGGACGTGCATTGTCCTGTTGGAACAGCAATTTCCCTTGCCGGTCTAGGAATGGTAGAACAATGGGTTCGATGACGGTTTGGATGTACCGTGCACTATTCAGTGTCCCCTCGACGATCACCAGTGGTGTACAGCCAGTGTAGGAGATCGCTCCCCACACAATGATGCCGGGTGTTGGCCCTGTGTGCCTCGGTCTTATGCAGTCCTGATTGTGGCGCTCACCTGCACGGCGCCAAACACGCATACGACCATCATTGGCACCAAGGCAGAAGCGACTCTCATCGCTGAAGACGACACGTCTCCATTCGCCCCTCCATTCACGCCTGTCGCGACACCACTGGAGGCGGGCTGCACGATGTTGGGACGTGAGCGGAAGACGGCCTAACGGTGTGCGGGACCGTAGCCCAGCTTCATGGAGACGGTTGCGAATGGTCCTCGCCGATACCCCAGGAGCAACAGTGTCCCTAATTTGCTGGGAAGTGGCGGTGCGGTCCCCTACGGCACTGCGTAGGACCCTACGGTCTTGGCGTGCATCCGTGCGTCGCTGCGGTCCGGTCCCAGGTCGACGGGCACGTGCACCTTCCGCCGACCACTGGCGACAACATCGATGTACTGTGGAGACCTCACGCCCCACGTGTTGAGCAATTCGGCGGTACGTCCACCCGGCCTCCCGCATGCCCACTATACGCCCTAGCTCAAAGTCCGTCAACTGCACATACGGTTCACGTCCACGCTGTCGCGGCATGCTACCAGTGTTAAAGACTGCGATGGAGCTCCGTATGCCACGGCAAACTGGCTGACACTGACGGCGACGGTGCACAAATGCTGCGCAGCTAGCGCCATTCGACGGCCAACACCGTGGTTCCTGGTGTGTCCGCTGTGCCGTGCGTGTGATCATTGCTTGTACAGCCCTCTCGCAGTGTCCGGAGCAAGTATGGTGGGTCTGACACACCGGTGTCAATGTGTTCTTTTTTCCATTTCCAGAAGTGTATTTACATTGCCATTTTTATTTAAGTCTTCATTACAGTAGAAACTAGCAAACTTACGAGATTTAAAAGGATCTCCAGAGTAAATTGCTATGGTTTTTAATAAACGTTATAATAGTTAACCCATAAGTCATGTTTTTTGAAATCGCCTACACCTCCAACTGTTTTGTTTTCATTCGACATTTTTATTTATTTATTTATTTATTGTTCCGAGGGACCAAATTAAGGAGAGCCTCCATGGTCAGGGAACGAGTCAATACATGAAATTATAACACTATAGTAGAAACAGATAAAATGAAATATAAAAAAAACATATTCAGGCGACAAGTCGTAAGTTTAAATAAAGAAAATCAACAACGTAACACTGGAATTTGCTTAATTTTTTAGCTCTTCCAGGAGCTTCTCGACAGAATAGGAGTGAGCCATGAGGAACCTGTTCAGTTTAGACTTAAAAGAGTTTGGGCTACTGCTAAGATTTTTGGGTTCTTGTGGTAGCTTATTGAAAATGGATGCAGCAGAATACTGCACTCCTTTCTGCACAAGAGTCAAGGAAGTGCATTCCACATGCAGATTGGATTTCTGCCTAGTATTAACTGAGTGAAAGCTGCTAACTCTTGGGAATAGGCTAATATATTGCTAACAACAAACGACATTAAAGAAAATATATACCGTGAGGGCTATGTCAGAATTCCCAGACTATTGAATAGGGGTCGACAAGAGGTTCTCGAACGTACACCACATATAGCTCGAACAGCCCGTTTTTGAGCCTAAAATATCCTTTTTGAATCAGAAGAATTACCCCAAAAAATAATACCATACGAAATAAGCATATGAAAATATGCACAGTAGACTACTTTTCGTGTTGAAGTGTCACTTACTTCAGATACTGCTCTAGTGGTAAATAAAGCAGCATTTAGTTTCTGAACAAGATCCTGGACATCCACAACAGCTTACTATTTATCCGAACGCCTAGGAACTTGAACTGTTCCGTCTCGCTTATAATATGCCCATTCTGTTTGATGAAAATATCGGTTCTTGTTGAATTGTGAGTTAGAAATGGTAAAAACTGAGTCTTACTGTGATTTAGCATCAAATTATTTTCCATAAGCCACGAACTTATTTCATGAACTACATCATTTGATACTGTTTCAATATAACACACAAGATCCTTCACTACCAAGCTGGTGTCATCAGCAAACAGAAATATTTTTGAATCATCTGTAACACTAGAAGGCATATTATTTACATAAATAAGATACAGCAGTGGCCCCAGCACCGACCCTTGGGGAACGTCCCACTTAACAGTGCCCCATTGGGACTGAACATCGCTACCACTCTCAATATTGCGGAGAATTACCTTCTGCTTTCTGTTCTTAAAGTAAGAGGCGAACCAATTGTAAGCTACTCCCCTTACTCCATAATGGTCCAACTTCTGCAGTAATATTTTGTGGTCAACACAGTCAAAAGCCTTCGTTAAATCTAAGACATCACCTAGCGTTTGTAACCTTTTATTTAATGTGTCCAAAACCTCACAGAGAAAAGAGAATATAGCATTTTCAGTTGTTAAACCACTTCTAAAACCAAACTGAACATTTGACAGCAAATTATGTGAGTTTAAATGCTCTAGTTACCTTGTGTATACAATCTTCTCGATAACTTTAGCAAACACCGATGGCATAGAAATAGGTCTAAAATTGTCAACATTATCCCTGTCTCCCTTTTTATAAAGTGGATTCAGTACCGAGTACTTTAATCAGTCAGGAAACTGACCACTCCTAAGGGAAAAGGTTACAGATATGGCTAAGTACTGGGCTAACATACATAGAACAATACTTCAGTATTCTGCTAGATACCCCGTCATATCCATGGGAGTTCTTGGTCTTTAGTGATTTAATTATTAAGTCAATCTCCCTCTTGTCAGTATCATGTAGGAGCATTTCAGGTAACTGTCTTGGAACATTTTTTTCTAAGAGCGCTATATGATATCCTGTTGGGACTAGGTTTCTATTTAGTTCACCTGCTATATTCAGAAAGTGATTATTAAATACTGTACATATATGTAACTTATCAGTAACACGGACATCTCCACTACGCGCTGATTCTACATCCTCGACCTGTCTCTGCAGACCAGCAACTTCCTTTACGACTGACCATATGGTTTTAATTTTATCCTGAGACTTAGCTATTCTATCTGCATACCACATACATTTTGCCTTTCTAATCATATCTTTAAGCACCTTACAATACTGTTTGTAATGGGCTGCTGCATTTAGATTTTGATTGTTTCTAACGTTTTGACATAATTGCCATTTTGTTCTATAAGATATTCTTATCCCTCTATTCAGGCACCCAGGCTGCCTGTTTGTGCTAGTACCCTATTTTGAACGTTCTAACGGAAAGCAACTTTCAAAGAGCACGAGAAAAGTCTTGAGAAAAGCATTATATTTATCTTCTACTGTATCAGCGCTGTAAACATCTTGCCACTCTTGCTCTTTGATAAGGTTAACAAAGGTCTCTACAGAAACTGGATCAGCTTTTCTAAACAGCTGATGACTTATTTAACACGTGTTGCAGCACAATAATCTTTTAGAGGTAAAATTTGTGCATCATGATCTGAAAGGCCATTCACCTTTTTGCTAACAGAATGCCCTTCGAGTAATGAGGAATGAACAAAAATGTTGTCTATGGTTGTTCTACGGTTCCCTTGCACTCTCGTTGGAAAGAATGGGGTTTGCATAAGATTATATGAATTAAGGAGGTCTAACAGCATCCTTTTCCTTGCACAATCACTTTTACAATTAGTATTGAAGTCACCACATATAACTAACTTTTTGTATTTCCTATAAAGTGAACCAAGAATCTCCTCCAGCTTTAGCAAAAATGTTGTGAAATCGGAGTCTGGAGATCTATAAATAACAACAGTTAGAAGCTTAGCTCCATTAAATTTAACCACTCCTGCACAACATTCAAACACCTTTTCTGTGCAGTACTTTGAAACGTCAATTGACTCAAATGGGATGCCGTTTTTCACATACATGGCTACTCCCCCACACCGCAAAGAGCTCCTAGAAAAGCTGCCAGCCAACCTGTATCCTGGTAAAGGAAGCCTCTGAATTATCTCCTTATTTAAGAAGTGTTCAGGTATTCCAATAATTTCAGTGTCAACATCTATAAGTAGTTCACTAACTTTATCTCTATTACCTTGTATATTTTGATGAAATCTACTAATTCGCTCATTACTCGGATACGTAAGCTTTGTCAAAAGTGGTTCCGTTGTTAGAGAGACTTCCCTTAAGCAGTTATACCTATCAGCTTACTTCAATCTAAAAAAGGTGCAGCTCTAACACCCACTACTGCAGGAATTTTCCCATGAGTGATCCCACCAACCCCATCTATGCTGTCACCTATAAGCTTTGCCAACCTCCCCTTCCCATAGCTGTTGAGGTGCAGGCCATGCCTAGTGAAACCCATCCTGCTGATAGACTCAACCGACGCCACTGAAATGTGACGCATGCTTTCTGTCATCAGCGCACCCCCAAGTCTCATGTTATTACGCCTGACGGCTGTATTAAGATGAGGCCGATCGTGACGTTGAAACAGTTCCACGAAATACACATTCGTGCTGCCAGTCTGAGTGGCTATCTTTTCCAGGTCACCATCTATGTCATACTCCCTATCCCTAGCACTATTATTACCAGTCCCACCCACAATCACTACCTGATCCTCTTTAGTAAAATCCCTACATAACCACCCTAAGTTAACAGTCACCTGAGCCAATCCTGCATTAGGCTTCACGATGCTGGTGATGTGGTACTCACTCCCCAGCACTTGGTGCAACTGCTGGCCTACACCTCTGCCATGAGAACTACCTAACAGCAGAACCTTCTTCTTCCTCTTTGACTTTGCAACTGTCCTAGCCACCGTAACTACTGAGGTCTGCTGCATACTTCCTGCATCTACAGCTACTAGAGATTCCTCTCCACTAGACTCTGACAGTTGGTCATATCTATTGCACTAAATTTCCTACAAAGAGCGTCCCAGTCATTTTTCTGTAGGAGTAATAGTTCTAGCATAGCGAGCGGTTTACTAGCACAAAACGAACAGAATCGCTAATATCAAATTCAATCATATACAGGGTCTCTCAGCTGCCCCTACCGTTGTCGTTTTATATAACCCGTAACGTTATTTCTGGCCTTCAAAAACCAACAGTCGAGATATTCATATCCTCCCGCTCGCGATGCTAGAACTGTTACTCTTACAGAAATATGACTGGGACGCTCTTTGTAGGAAATTTAGTCCAGTCAGATTTTGTAATTGGATACATTTTCGCTGAAGGCCACGGTTTTCAAGTTACTCAAGAAAAACACTCAAACTTCTCCTTCAAACGCATCTCCACACCCACACCCATCCCTCACCAGTCATGATTTCTCCCCACTATCAATGTAGGAAAAATTTTCGACTACAAGAACTATTACCGATATTTGACCATTTTTATCTCTATTGAGTGGACGATTTCGCCACAAGCATAATGGAATATTAGGTTATCGTTATTAATTTAAACATGCCAATGTGGGTAATAACTCGAAAACTACAGTCCCCAGTGAAAACGTTCCCCGGTACAAAATGTAGCTACATTAAATGAAGGGCTTATTTCAATAGCGATACAAGTCCATTTCTGTTTATAATGACTAGAGATGTTCAGTCCCATTGTGCTCAGAGCCATCTGAACTATTTCTGTTTAATTTGAGATACGGAATCCGTAAGTTAAATGAGCGCTGAAACATTTTCAGTTGAGATACCAGAAATATTCAAGCATATGGCTTCTTGCTAGAGATGAACCTTTCTTTCTGTGTGCTTGGCTCATTAATTTCAGACGCATTATGGACAGAAAAGTGGAGGTAATGGACTTGTACCACTATTGAAATAACTCCTTAAAAATTTCGTACAAGAAAGATGCTATTGAATGATTCTTACTGTCTGTGTTTTTCTATAAGATAATAGTTCGCCTGTAGTCAGTGAAAGAATATGGAAATCTCACGCGTGGTTCCTGACAGACAGATGTAACATTGCGGGTTGTATAAAATGACTGCGATAGGGGCAGCTGAAACACCCATATGATGAAAAGGTGTTCCAAAGAAACATTCGTCAGAAATAGGTTAGAAATATCTCCATATCGCTCTACGCATGCCTAATGTGTCCACTTCAATGGAACTCTCACGAGGGGTTATTTAATAAGTCTTTTCTAAAAGTGTATTCTACACAAACTGTTCTGTATGTATATTTATTTTCTCTTAATTTTATGAATATAAAACATCGTTTGATTTTTCTCTGTTTTCTTTTTACGTTTGGTGTATTGTTTTCGTTTTCTTGTTGTAACTTTTTCAGATTTAATTATCTTATATTTTAAATTGTTTGTACATTATTGTTGTAACGTTATTGTAAATATGTACAATAATTAGGAAACAAAGAACTGTCCAGGTGAAACAAATACTGGTTACACTTTCATTTTGCGCACCTAAGCAGCGGACAACTGCAGTTTCACGACAGGAGCGGGAAGACACGATGGCCCTTCTTTTTCCCCTCGGGGCTGCCCAATCTTACCCAAATGCACAGGTAGCAGAAAGGGAAAAAGTGGTGTGAGGGAAGCGTTTCATGACGGGACGCACTGTTCGCATTACTGAGTGTGATGATGATACGCCGAGTGCAGGACGCACAGTCTACTGTTTCCCTCGGCTCATGTGTTCGAGATTGTAATTATTTTGTTGTTCATTTACACATACTGTTATGAATACAAGTAAAATGCGGTTGACCGAAAAAACAGTTTTGCATTTACTGTGTACAAAGACAGATCAGGCACAATACAATGTGGGAACTATGATGAGTAACGAAGAAATTACTTTTACATCACAGTTAGAACGTTGGATTAAAGATGTTATTGATAATGACATACTTAAGGAAATTCACACTACTTTACGATTCGAAAACTTAAGGGCAATTTCAGACCCTGTTCGAATTAAAAAACTTTGTGAACGAAAGTATGAAGAAACGGTAAAAAAAGATAAAAAAAGCAATATGTGATATAGACCTTGAGTATAAGGAAAAAGTGATTACATTGTGGTGTTCTGGTAAAAACTAATTGAAAATTATAAAACAAAGATACAGTACGGTCACAAACAGAGAAGATCAGTAAAAGAGGGAAGCACAAATTCTGCGGGTGGGACGAGAAGCGAAAAGTTACTAGGCATTTTTCAATACGTGTTACATAAATTTCATATTGCCGTAGACAAATATGAACAGTTATACAGGGTGATTCAAAAAGTATACCACAACTTTAAAAATGTGTATTTAATGAAAGAAACATAATATAACCTTCTGTTATACATCATTACAAAGAGTATTTAAAAAGGTTTTTTTTCACTCAAAACAAGTTCAGAGATGTTCAATATGGCCCCCTCCAGACACACAAGCCATATCAACCCGATACTCCAACTCGTTCCACACTCTCTGTAGCATATCAGGCGGAACAGTTTGGATAGCTGCTGTTATTTCTCGTTTTAAATCATCAATGGTGGCTGGGAGAGGTGGCCGAAACACCATATCCTTAACATACCCCCATAAGAAAAAATCGCAGGGGGTAAGATCAGGGCTTCTTGGAGGCCAGTGATGACGTGCTCTGTCACGGGCTGCCTGGCGGCCGATCCATCGCCTCGAGTAGTTGACGTTCAGGTAGTTACGGACAGATAAGTGCCAATGTGGTGGCACTCCATCCTGCTGAAATATGAATTGTTGTGCTTCTTGTTCGAGCTGAGGGAACAGCCAATTCTCTAACATCTCCAGATACTGTAGTCCAGTTACAGTAGCACCTTCGAAGAAAAAGGGACCAAAAACTTTATTGGCTGAAATGGCGAACAAATGTACAACTAAATGAAACTTTATAGCTCCCTTAATTCGCCGACAGATAGAGCTTAGCTCTGCCTTTTGTCGTTGCTGAGTTTTAAATTCCTAAAGTTGTGGTATTCTTTTTGAATCACCCTGTACTACGTGCATATAAAGAGATGGGTTTCCCAAGCGAGGGTTGATGTAATTTATCACATTTTTTGGTGGCTTCCTCAAATGGATTAGTAATTTTAAAATAAGACGCCAGACGGTTTCAAGGAAAACCAATAAATTAATCATTCAAGCACAAATGACGGGTGAAGAATTTAGGGGAAAAGCTTATTTATGAATATGTGGAGACAGTGGGATTAAATTCAGTATTGATTGGAGAGGCCAATGTATGTATGCTGACCAGTCAAATTTCAATTTGGAAGTGAATACAGGACGAATATTATCCTTCAGGGGAACATCAAAAGTCGAAATTCCAGCAAAATCCCTTATTGACTTAACACATAGTTATACGATAAAGCCATTGTTTCCGCAAGTGAAAATTTTATGTTCCCCTTGCTCATACGTTTGAAAGAAAAGACGTCAAGTTCGGACCAAACATTGAAAAATATTTATACAAAGCTGGTGATATCCTTATATTCCATTCTATGTCCGGTAAATTGACATCGGAGCTCGTATGAATATAGTTTGAACAGCTTTCTATACCTAATACGTAATAAAAATCCATCTTGTGTTTATATTCATGGATTGGGCGAAACGAAAAAAAAATGTTAACATACTGATAAACGTTGAAAAGAGGTGAATGTTTAAGGACTCCTGCCGGGAAGAAATGTACGATTCAGCCATTAGACGTCGTGGAAAAGTTTGTTGAAATATTTTTCAAACTTAACATTATCATATTTAATTAAGTTACAATTGAAATTATTTATGAGTTAATCTTGTAACATTACATGTATCTAGAATAATGAGGAAGGGCAGAACTGTGCGTATCGAAAAACACTCATTATATTCTTTAATTTTGCGTATTAAATAGATAGGACAATTACAATATGTGTACAGGCGTGATAAACAGGAGCACAATTTTTAATGCAAAACAGAATAGGTGTCTAACATTTAGGTGGTTTGTGTCCATTGTATTTTCTCTTGTACCAGGCATATTTGAAAAGGCTGGTGAAAAAAAAAATTTGGTTGTGAATGAGGACTGAATTTTTAGGCTATACCTGACATTCATTTTCTAAAAGCAAGTTTCGACGTTAACTTGCGTTGAAAAAATTATTCGTATGGTCTAAATGAACTGTAGAATGATACACTTTTATTGAAAGACTTCTATTTTTAAAATGATGAAAGATGAATGATTTTTAGCTGTGTGTGTGTGTGTGTGTGTGTGTGTGTGTGTGTGCATGAGTTTCAGAATGAACGACGAAGGAATTCGTGGCGTATCGCTAACGTTATCCACAACTCTTTCTCAGAAAAGAAATCTAACAATCCATTGTGGGGGTACACATTCATTACAAAACATGCTTCCCATACATTACTTCACTGTGGCATTGCCTGAACCCAGCGTTGCAAATCCATGTTAAATCAAACAAGTTCAGACGTGTGCACTATACTTAAAGTTCGTAAATCAAACGATTGGTGCCTTCCTTACTTCTGAACTGGCAAAAATTGGATGACTTCAAGCTGTTAAAGATTTGTGTGTAACCACTCTACTAATAGTAAATAATAATACTAATAACACTGCGAACATAGTAGCCCATATGTAATTACTGCTGTGTTGTGCTGTCATGTAATGCACTCGTCTGTTTCGAAGCGAGTAATGAAGCAATTTCTGGGCTATTGCAGGTACTATATACAAATTGGACAAGAAGTTTTCTTGAGATACCCGGCCGGAGTGGCCGAGCGATTCTAGGCGCTTCAGTCCGGAACCGCGGGACCGCTATGGTCGCAAGTTCGAATCCTGCCTCGGGCATGGATGTGTGTGATGTCCTTAGGTTAGTTAGGTTTAAGTAGTTCTAAGTTCTAGGGGACTAGTTCCATAGCGCTCAGAGCCATTTGAACCATTTTCTTGAGATACTTAGCATTTGTTACGTATACGTCGCACTTTTATCATCAGCGATGTAAGGGGCAAAGCACAACATATGTGTGCAGTGGGTGAATAGTGTGAGAAACCTCTAACCTCCACCACGTTAATGCTGCTAACTGATAAAATGTAATTATTCGTACTTTATATAATCAGCATGAGAGTCTTACAACATTGTTATAAAATTAACAATCTTTTGAAAATGATTTAGTTTCCTGACTGAAACAAAATCAAATCTTTTAGTGTTTCCCCCTCGCAATATTTCATTTTACCCCTCAGGAGGTAATTACCCCAGTCTGGCAGCCACTGATCTAAGAGGAACAATATCAGAGTCTGAATGGTACTACATCCATCGTGCTGTGCGTATCTTCCGGACTGAGTTGAATCTAGTGATTACGTGTGTTACAGTCTCCCAAATTCATACCAAGTTTGTCTTGCATCAGACGAACTGTTGCCCATGGTCACGCCAAATGGAACCAATGGGATCCTAAATAATAATTCTTTAGAAAAACTAAAATCGTAATTCATTGCGGAGTCATAAACACATTCTCTGTCCTGTACATTATTGCTCTGTTATGTGAAGCTAGTAATAAGACATTCACCCTGTGGCTATATGGAGAATATTTTTCCAAAGACTACTGCCGACAAGTTCGTGAGGGATCCTACGTGTGCATCTACATCTATATCTAAATACATATTCCGCAAGCCAGCTTGTGGTGCATGGCGGAGGAAATTCTGACCTCTACTGTTCCACTCACAATTGGCATTTCTATATGCCACCTCAGGAACGCAAATTTCTCTTATCTTCGTGGTACGTTGGTGGCAATACAATCTTTCTGCTGTCTGCCAAAAATGCAGGTTCTCTAAATTTCTTTCATAAGGCCTCGAGAGAAAAATGTAGTCTTCCGTCCATGAATTCCCATTTGAGTTCACGAAGCATGTCCGTAATATGTGCATGCCGACTTTACCTAGCTTTAACAAATCTAGAGGTATTGTAATTAGGCTGTTTAGGTTTTTTTATTGGTAACTCCACGTAGCGCTCTGTATGAAAATAACTTGCTGTGCTGTGTGCAGTCTGTGGCTGGTTTGCATTGTTGTTTGCTATTGTAGTGTAGGGGCACCTGGCTGTTAACAGCACGTAGCGTTGCGCAGTTGGAGGTGAGCCGTCAGCAGTGGTGGATGTGGGGAGTGAGATGGCGGAGTTTTGAGAGCGGATGATCTGGACAGAGACAGTAAATTTGTAAGACTGGATGTCATGAACTGATATATATGTATTATGACTTTTGAACACTATTAAGGTAAATACATTGTTTGTTCTCTATCAAAACCTTTCATTTGCCAACTATGCCTATCAGTAGTTAGTGCCTTCAGTAGTTAGAATCTTTTATTTAGCTGGCAGTATTGACGCTCGCTGTATTGCAGTAGTTCGAGTAACGAAGATTTTTGTGAGGTAAGAATTCATGAAAGGTATAGGTTATTGTTAGTCAGGGCCATTCTTTTGTAGGGATTATTAAAAGTCAGATTGCGTTGGGCTAAATATATTGTGTGTCAGTTTAGTGTTGATCAGAACAGGTAAAGAGCGAAATGTCTTAGTACGTTCAGTTCTGCTCAGCTGTTTGAAAATCAAATAATGAAAGAGGTTTATCTGCATGGTAATTCATTAAGTTTTCTAAGGGGACATTTCATATGTCGACCCTTAGTCGAGGATACCTCCTGGAACATTCTGATTTTTATCTTGTTGTTTGTGTAATTAGTGTAGCTATTGTATATTGCTAGCGCGTAATTATACAGAGAATTTCCTTTTTAGTTTTAGTTTTTCTTTGTTCTACAGTAAAACAGTTGTGGCATGCATGTAGATTTGCACCAAGTATTTCGCAGCTGCGCTTGCAATTAACTAGATATTATTTTCAGTGCTATGTCAATGTGTTTTCTTATTTTGCTCTTCAAATTGTGCTTTTCTGTGTTATCTTGTGAAATATTGTGACAATAATGGCGTGTGAAAAACGTAACACTAGGCTCCAAAGTAAACTGAGAAAAGACAATGGAGACGAAAGCAGTGTGTTAGCGCCACCGTGTAATGAATTAACTAATGTTCAAAGTAGTAATTTGGTAATTGTGAATAGGGAAATGGAGCGGGCGGCAAATAATAGAGTAGACAGTGAAACAATTAGTGAAAAGGGAAGCATTATCGATCGATCGGTTGCCAACACCTCGCCTCAGGAATCCGAAATGACAGGACACAATCTCCCAAATACTGTAGATTCAGGTTTTGGATCCTCACCGTTTTCTCAAATAAGTCAAGACACATTTTCTGCTTGTCAAAATGTGAATGTTGACGGTGCAAATTCACTGCCGAAAAGCACTGAGCAACATGTTTCAGACACCAGTGCATAGTTATTATAATTAATACAACAAATCGGACAAAAGCTTCAAAAGTTAGACACGATGGAACAAAATCAGAGACAAACACAGCAAAAGCTTCAAAAGTTAGACACAATGGAATAAAATCTTTGAAAGTTAGACACAATGGAACAAAATCTTCAAAAGTTAGACGCAATGGAACAAAATCTTCGAAGGTTAGACACCACGCTTGAACAAACAAGTGAAGATTTAACTACTGAGTAACATAACATCGAATCGAAATGTCAAAAAGTCTGTAATGACGTAAAAACACAAATTTGTGAGCATTTTCAACCTAATTTTTCGCGGCATGAAAATGCATTACAGAATCACGAAGCAGCCATAAGAGAACTGCAAACTATTTTTCATGAAAATCACGAGACCTTGCGGACTAAAATTGACTCAGTAGCATTTACCGATTCGGTTACACTACTTACAAAAACTCAGGAAAACTTAAAGGACACAGTAGATACTCTGAAAATTGTTTCATAAAGACACATGGAGGAAATTAGTTCATTATCAGAGAAAGCAGTCGAATTTCGGATCAGCTAAAAAATTTATCTACGAAGGTAGATGATAATCTGAATGACACAAGACCAGTAGTCGTTGATGATACAGAAGAGTATGAACAAATTAGGAAATTCAGACAAAATCAGAATCAAAAAAATACTCAACGCCAAAGAGAAATCCGGGAAGTACAAGATCAGTTGACGCAGGTGATACAGGAATTACATATTTCAGAGGACACTCGCGCTCCAATATGGGAAGAGGGACATAGAAATACGGAACAGCCACAAAATAATAACACAGGGCACTTCGGAAATTATGAAAGAAATTGGCAAGGTACGCCGAATTTTGAGATGGAAACGCTGAAACGACGTAACAATGACCGACGTGCGACTCGCCGACACGATGATTTTGACTATAAGCTGTTTATTACTACACGTAAATTCAAAACATTTAAGAATTCCGGCAACGACATTCATCCACAAGCGTGGCTTCATCAATTCTCTCATTGTTTTCCTCCCAACTGGTCATTAGAGCACAGATTAGAATTTATGTGTGGCTACTTACAGAATGAACCAGCTGTAAGAATGCGATCGGTCATTCACGATTGTCACAGTGAAAGAGAATTTTATCATGCCTTCCTCTCAGTATATTGGTCTCAAGCTACACAAGACCGAGTAAAACATAGCATCATAATGATGAAACATTTCGAAAAATCAGAATTTTCCAGTCTTGTCAAATATTTTGAAGAAATGTTACATAAGAATCAGTATCTTTCAAACCCAAACAGCCCCTCAGAACTCATCCGCATTTGCTTAATCAAATTGCCTGAACATTTACGACATATTATTTTGGCAGGACGTTGCAGAGACGACATTGAAGCTTTTCAGGGACTCTTACAAGAATTGGAAATGAACACTGACAATCGCGGAACGCGAAAACAGGGGAACAACAATTACAGGTCACATCCTTCACAATTCCGCGATGAAAGTAATAATAGCTGGACACGACAAGGCTATTCTTACAACGTAAATCGTGACCAAAACAGACACCACCCATATGACAACCGTAGGCAGAGTAGTAATATTTACAGGGAATGATCACCTCTCCGCAGTAATGGCTATCACAGAGACAATGAGAGAAATACACAATATGGGAACCAAAATAATTATTATCAAAGTAGACAGAATAACTTCAGACGCAACGGTCCACCACGCAGTTACGATTCCAGGAGAAATTCTCCACCACATGACCGACAAAAAAAAACTATGTAAACTACAGACAAAACGACAGACCTGAATTTCATCAGAACTGGCGGGATTCAAACAGGGCAGGGCCCTCGCGACAGGGTGAATTTGTAGAAGTTAAATCTCCAAATCCCAATAACGACGCGCGCCGACAAAGAGACAATAGGCAATGATTCACACCGCTGGCAGCCACAAAAGGTACTTATGAAGTTGACTACGTAGGTGCCGTGGCTAGTAATTGCGTAAAAATGGAAGACATTAGGGACATCTTACTCCAGGAACACGACGTAAAACATAACAGCATGCATATCCTGTAATTCACATTACAGTAAATGACGTAAAATTCACGGCAGTACTTGACTCTGGCATTCCCGTTTTAGTAATTAGTGAAACAGCCTTTAGCAAATGCAACAAATCGAACGATTGCCCCACACTTCCGTTACGTAAGATTAAATTAGAATGTGCAGTCGTTGGAAAAAGTGTAGATGTACGCCAACAAACCAACTCTGAATTCCTTTGGGAAAGCCATAGTTTCTCTATGAGCTTCCTTATCGTTCCATTATTGTCAACAGAAATTATATTGGGAGTAGACTTTTTGAATGAATACCAAGCAATCTTAAACTTTCACGATGCTGAAATAAGTTTAGAGAAAGAAGGTAACTAAATAGCTTTAAAATTTGAAGATTGGCTCTCAAACCATGACGAGGAAATTAATCGGCTTTAACTTCTGTTAGACAACAGTTCGGAATTTTCGACGGAACTGGACACTAACAATCACTCTGCAAGTAGTGACAGGGATGATATCGACGGCATATTTGATACTAATGAGTTCATTCAGAATAAAATTCCAACAACTGAGATTTCTAATGTCACTGATAGGCAGGAACTTTTTGAGATTTTACAAGCACATTCCACAGTTTTTAGTCACAAAACAGGAACAATCAAGGGATTTCAATACCAATTTCGTGTTCGTGAGCATACTAAATTTTGTGTTAGACCATATGTAATTCCAGCATATTATAGGGACGGTGTTAGAACAGAAATACAATATATGCTTGATGAGGGCATTATTGAGCCTGCAGTAAGCTCATACAAAAATCCATTACATGTTGTTGAGAAGAAAAATGGATCGATCAGGCTTGTCTTAGATTCGAGACAAATCAATATTATTATCATTCCTGAAACAGGCAGGCCGCAAACGATGGAAGAACTTCTTCAAAATTTTAATGGTGTAAAAGTGTTGTCTTCCATAGATCTCAGATCCAGCTTTTATCACATCGAACTTCATCCAGAATGTAGAAAATACACAGCTTTTCTTTGTTTCGGCGTTTGTTATCAATTTCGGAAACTTCCTTTTGGTTTGAACATTCCTTCGGCAGCGTTCATTCGCGGGCTAAATTCCATATTACCTGATTTCTTAAAACGTCACATCTCCTTATATGTGGACGACATTCTGATAGCAGAAGCCTCATGGGGACAACATAATCACATCCTCAACAGTGTGTTACGTATTTTTGCAGAATCTGGAATTACAGTTAACTTGGAAAAGTCTGAATTCGGTAGGTCAAAGGTGAGGTTTTTGGGACATATTATTTCTTCTGAAGGCATTCAGCCGGATCCTGAAAAGTTAGAAGCAATCAGAGTCATTCCAGTTCCATCCACAAAAAAACTAGTCAGCGGTTTTCTACGTCTCGTAAATTTTTACCGTCGTTTTCTGAATATGCAAATTCTAGTTACACCAAAACTTTGTTCTCTCACTGGAAAAAATACTATTTGGAACTGGGACGAACAGGCACAGCTGGAATTCAGCTCTTTGAAAGAAGCGCTACTTGACGCGCCAATACTAGCTCATCCAGATCTGTCACAAGAATTCTGCCTTGGCACGGATTCTTCTAAAGTTGGTCTTGGTGCCCATTTATTTCAAGAAGCCATAGAAAATGACACTACTGTTCAGAAAACCATTGCTTTTGCTAGCCGAGTGCTAACAAAATCTGAAAAAAATTATTCCGTTACTGAATTAGAAGCTTTAGCTATCGTTTGGGCATTTAACAAATTCCGTTTCTTTCTTTCTGGTAAGCACGTAAAAGTATACAGTGATCATCGTGCATTACAATTTCTTACGTCTGCAAAATTAAATCATGACAGGTTAAAACGTTGGGCATTGTTTCTGCAAGAATTCCGCTTCACAATAATCTACATTCCTGGCAAGGAGAACATTGTTGCCGACGCACTGTCACGCGCACCGGCTGGGCTTGAGAAAAGTAACACAGAAGGCAACCTCGAGAAAAATTTCAGTATTCTTTACATTCAGAAAGTCGCCATTGAAAACATCATTACCACGTCGTTAAAGGACATTGCACATGAGCAAGATAAAGATCCGATTTGGAAAGACATCAAGAGCAAATGGCAAGAAAAGAAACACACTCAGATTCGGCATTATTATCTGGTTAGAAACAACATACTGTTCAAACGCTGCACTGTTGATGACAAGCTATGGGTACTTTGGATTTTTGACGATTTTGTTAATAACCTCATTTGGTACATTCATTTCAGCTATCCACATTTTGGTCCACGAAAATGTTATCATATACTTCGGACGACTTGTTATTTTAACAATATGGAAAAGAGAATTCGAAGAGTCTTGTCTATTTGTAAACTTTGTCAAAAAGCTAAACCATCTACCATCTCACATCGTGCTTCGTTGTTTCCTATCATTCCTTCTAAATTAAAAGAATTTGCTGCTGTTGATCTCTTGGGACCCCTTGTCAGACCATCAAATGGATTTTCGTATGTTCTAGTCGCTGTTGAACTTACTTCAAAATTTGTTTCTTTCACTCCGTTACGTGCCGGCCGCTGGTGGTCGAGCGGTTCTAGGCGCTTCAGTCAGGAACCGCGCGTTTGCTACGGTCGCAGGTTCGAATCCTGCCTCGGGCATGGATGTGTGTGATGTCCTTAGGTTAATGTGGTTTAACTAGTTCTAAGTTCTAGGAGACTGATGACCTCAGATGTTAAGTCCCATAGTGCTCAGAGCCATTTGAACCATTTGAACTCCGTTACGTAAAGCCACTGGACGGTCTGTATCCAACGCCTTTGTTAAAAATTTCTTATGTGAAGTTGGACACTTTAGTAAAGTCATTTCAGATAACGGACCGCAATTCAGATCTGCTGTTTAGTCACGCATGCTTCGGAACCATAAAATCGAACCTGTTTTTCTTTTGTTATACTCACCACATTGTAACCCGTCTGAAAGGATTATGAAAGAAATAAATAAGCTTTGCAGACTATTGTCACAGAAAGCATCAGCATTGGGACAGACATTTACACTTATTTCAAAACGTGCTGAATGAAATGCCTCATGACTCCACTGCTTTACCACCTATTCTTGTACAGAAGTTCAGTATACTTTTGAATTTCTTTGATTGCTTCCTTTAATGCGATCTTCTGGGGATCCCATACACACGAACAGTAATTAATAATGGATCATACTAGTGCTCTGAGCCACAAATTCCTAAAATGATCCAATAAATCGAAGTGAACCATTCCCCTTCACTACTATTGACATTACATACTCGTTCCTTTTCCAATAGGTTTTGGCGTAGACATTTAATCGACTCCATTTTTGTGAAGGAGCACACTACTAAAGATGTATTCGGACATTTTTTTCTACTCGGCTCAGTTAAGCCGCATTCATCTACATTTAGAGTAAGATACCACTCATCAGGCGAATTACTAAGTTTCTCTAACAAGGGGATCTTCCGGTCTCGGATATTCAGTTCGGGATGAGACTTCGCACTTTGGTAGTACACCTCAAGGGTGTCCACTCATTAAAGGCTTAAAGCGCATTATCCAGAAAATTACGAGAGAAAGAGCTCTAAGATTTTAAGCGTAGGTCATACGTACCACATATACGATGAGACTCGAATGCTCCAGCAGTTAGGGAAGTAGCTCAGGCAGTAGCTTGCTAAGAAATCATACGACCGTTCTGTGTTCGATACTACCTGCAGGTGCCATTTAAATTTGTTTTCATAATTGTTTTAAAAAGTATAACGAATTTTAAATAAAGTTAATCACCTAGAGCATTATCAACTAATTCATAAATAATTTTATTTTGCTTATGAAGTGGCTGTCACAGGCTATTTAAAATGTGAATTACACTCGTCAATACTTTCTTTTAAAAAAGTTAAATAATTTCAAATTCATTTTTGATGGAGATAGGTTTAAATACTAATTACTGTCACTACAATGTTAACGGAAATTGGGCCATATTAGAAGCTGTGGGAAGGCTATAAATATTCGTTGTAAATTAGAGATACGGGCGTCTTCGTGGAAAAGATTATAGCAGTTGTTCTATTGCATACAGAAAGAAGCAGAAGGTCGAGAAGCGCCAAGGGCCTCACAGAACCAACTAATCGACCAATGCGCCTTGCCCGCTACAGTGGCAGTTCATTTCCGACTTTCGCAGACATTGTAGCCTTCTGTACTGTAAAATATTTTCGGAATTTTCACAATATTGTCAATTAAAAATGCCTGTCGACGAAGTCATTGTGAAAGTATCAGAATCTCTAGCTTCAGTATACAGTGAAGCTGCGAAGGTGATGTTAAGAGATGAGGTTGTTTATTACGAAAGCTTGCTTGCTGCAAATAATTTGATTGCATTGAAATCTTGAATGAAAATTTCTCGTGAAGCAATGTTGATGGATGAAGAAATTAACTGACATACTACGGATATGTTACCTGAAAAAAATACTTGATTGATGACGAATTCGATCACGAAAATAAAAACTGTAAAGATGACCTTTCGAAATGTACGAAGACCACAGCTCACGGGATGAACATGAAAGAGAATAGAAGGCAAGAGAAACACAGTCTTTCTTTTGGCTACTAAATTAACGTTGTTAATGTCGCAAAGGTGCAGCCGACATGGAAACTATAAACATTAAAAGATGGAATATTTATCCCAATGGGAAAAAGAAATAAAAAAAGAAGACAATAAATATGGTTAGTACGGAGCAATCATTTCCCGATCATATGATCGTTTTCTTGAAGCCTAAGAGCATTACCAGCAAATAACTACACGCATTTTACAACATTGGACTTTAGCAGCAGCCCAACAGTTTACCGATTTAGAATTTAAAGCTTCTGACAGCTGGGTTCATAGATGCAAAAATAAGCACGGACCTCGTCAGCTAAAAGTGACATGATTTCTTTCAAGAAAAGAAACAATGGCAAATGAAGAAGCCTTGGCTGCTGCAGACATTTTCGAACCCATATGTTAAAACTGATGCCGACTTTCAAGAAAGATTTTATTATGAACAACGACCAGAAGGTATTTATTGTAGGGTATTTAAACTCTATTTTTAAGATTGTGTAACAAAATACATCAGTTTCGGTTGTTTCTTTCTTTTCAGAATGTCAGTATCAGTCGGTGTACAACAGGCTTCTGGCTGTCAAAGAAGCAAACTATTTTCGTCAAAATACATGACGGAAATAAAGTGACGCGTATATATACCACTCAATGGGCTCTCACTCTGTCTCGAAACATTTTACCTCAAGTGTTTGTTTGTTTAAGGTGGCAACCGGTAACTTTGGTCGCCCATTTCATGAACTGTAAACGAATATCAGCAAAATTATAAAATACTTTGTAATAACGTCTTCATCGTTCAGGATTACGAGAAATCACCAACACGTAACATTAAAGTGATCCTTCTGAAATGCGCTCCTTTGTTCTACCATGTGACGTCAGTTTTTATAGACAAGTAAAAAATCTGATAAAGCAATTACAAAACTGCCATTATCTATAAATCCTCGTGAATTCTGTATAAAAATACAATCAATAGTTCATCAGCTGTCATCACCAATTTTTAAGAAATTATCCGACATGTCTGATATGATTCCACGATTTCTGATGAAAGAGAACTTCTCAGGAATGTCAACGATGTATGTTTTTCAACAGATCTTCCAAAAAAAAATGTTATTCCTGTAACCAATCACCCTTCATAAGATGTGCAAGATCCCAAAATAACTTTTGTTTTCATTGTTTTTCGGACAATTATTATTCTGGTGCTTGCACATCAAACAAAAAGTTGACAAATGACCATGATATTGTAAAATAATTTATACAGTTGAAACTCCACCGAGAATTTTGTGACAATGGTAATTTACCCCACTAAAATGCATTTGAAACTATTCAACTCTTGAAAAATTTCATTGTTGAGTGTGATTCGCATCTGAAGCAGCTGTCAAAATAAGATTACTTATGATGTAATTCATAATGCTTTAGGTCATCAACATTGTTTAACAGTTGTTACAATTTTAAGACAATTAAAAAAACATCGCACACACGCCAGCCGCATGACAGTCTACCACACTAAGGACTGAGCTACTTCACTTACCTGCAGCCTTGATACTTGAACCTGTATATCAGGTGTGTCTGTGTGTGTGTGTGTTACATTCAAAATTTTAGTTTTTTTTTTTTATATCCTGGATAGTGCACTTTACGACTTCTATGAGTGGACACCCTTGAGTTATACTACAAACCTACGAACTCTCATCCCGAACTGAATTCTCAAGACAGGAGAGTCCTCTTGTAAGTCATCTCCCAATCTCCTGCAGTCAGTCAACGACGTTACCTTCTCGTACACCACAGCATCATCACTGATAATGCAGCCCTGGAATGGGAGGTCGTCATAATATATGGAGATCTTTCATAGTGTTTTAAGTAAAAGTAATACACACATGAAAAAGGTTTTGCATCACCCCGGTTCCCAGAACTCCTGAAGATAAACGTTGACTGTGGATACTGTATCACAGAAACAATTCCTTTGACTGTTCAGAGACGTCACTAAACTCACCAAAAGATGTAAATAACTACGCATGAGCAGCGCCTATTAGACGGAGGGGGTCTGGCACGACACGTGTTGTCTGTAGACCAACCATGCAGACGGTCAATATCGCAGTTCGATCGCGTCCGCATTGTTACTTTGTGCCAGAAAGAGCTCTGAATAAGGGAAGTGACCAGGTGTCTCGGAGTGAACCAAAGCGATGTGGTTTGGACATGGAGGAGATACAGAGAGACAGACAGACAGACAGATACTATTCTGCATTCATCAAACACTGTTTGTGTAAAACATCCTGGTAAATGTACGAAGCCTTCTTAATGTGGTTTTACTTACGTTATTTTGTGTGCATGCTGTGACGGGGAACCACTGGGCCAGCAGGTAGGGTCGATGTGATTTCTTTCCGTATGTAATATGTTACCAAATGCCCTATACAGTTATTTTAATTAGAATAACATACGACGGTATAACAATGAACATGGAATAAACACTGGAGGACGCAGGCATGCGTATCTGAACGATACAGACTGCTCAGCACATACTGACCCACCACACTGCACCCTTACGAGGAAATACGAAACAGTATCGGCACTGATGGCTTCTAAGGCTATCCATTGACAACGTTTCTTCAGTCTCCTCCGAAACACGCCACTGTATGTATGTGCTGAAACAAGTTAATCTCCCACAACTTACACCGCCAGAGAAGTCGCTCGAAGAAACATTAAATGCACGATAGATGGGTTTAAAAATTAGACAACCATCGACAGCCAAATGTCTGTGTTGACAGGCCCAGACAAGGCGTAAAAATTTATGTCCTACAGTCATCAAAGGTACACAAGTGGGCCCATATCGATGATGTTTCTTTGAATGGTTCGCACGCTGGCACTTGTAAATGGCTCAGCTTGAAATCTGCAGCAGCTTGCGGAAGGGTTGTACTTCTGTCACCTTGAACGATTCTCTTCAGTCGTCGTTGGTCTCGTTCTTGCAGGATCATTTTCCGGCCGCAGCGATGTCGGAGATTCGATGTTTCACTGGATTCCTGATATTCACGGCACACTCGTGAAATATTCGTATATATATAATGCACGGAAACTGTACTTGCGTCAAAAGCAATTGGTTTGATAACATAAAGATGCACAAATTACGCAATCATCTAAGTCTTATTGCTTAAAAAAGACAATTCATATTGTGTAAGGATATAAAATACACAGTGGACTGACACAGAAGTGATGTACACTTCAATGTATGTGCAAAACAAACAAAAAAATCATCAGGTCCAAGATTCTCTCTCACATATACAATTTTGTACTCAGTAGGACGTTAGGACGTTCTTCACTACGGTTTGCATAAGTTCGACGAAGTACTGAAGCGTTGTGTGATACGTTTTTGTTTTACGGTTTTATCAGTTTACCTTTTTGTTCAGGAAATTGTGTTTTGCGGCGCTATGTGATAAATATGAACGGTTTTCTTTATTTTTGCGACAGCATTCCTCTTCCACGTTACAAATCAACATTTTGGGAAGAAAACCTCAATTACGTTTCGAAATTTTCAATTTTCGTATAAATTCTATTTATTTTCAAGTAACAAACACGAGAATAACTATGTACACCAAGAAGGAGGAGGAGGAGATTAGTGTTTAACGTCCCGTCGACAACGAGGTCATTAGAGACGGAGCGCAAGCTCGGGTGAGGGAAGGACGGGGAAGGAAATCGGCCGTGCCCTTTCAGAGGAACCATCCCGGCATTTGCCTGAAAGGATTTAGGGAAATCACGGAAAACCTAAATCAGGATGGCCGGAGACGGGATTGAACCGTCGTCCTCCCGAATGCGAGTCCAGTGTGCTAACCACTGCGCCACCTAGCTCGGTGTACACCAAGAATGTTCCGTTGTTTATACCATCATGTATTTACCCTTACTCAGCTTCTAAATGATTGAACGCTTCCGGTTTTTAGGGTAATCAAGTAAGACACTGATCGCATACGTAAGAAAAGCGATCATTATAAGGTAACACCAGATATTGATGCGAGACGACTAACGTATAGGTAACCTGGGTACGACCTTAACTGTCGAAAGCTACTAGGAAAACAACTGTAGCGTAGTTTTACTTATAATTTTCTGGAGCCTACGGCAGTTTTGCAAAACATCGTCTACATCATCTCGTTGCAAGCCAGGCCCTTCCTTTTCACTCCGGTCACCCTTTCCCCTTCCATTTTCCCTCTCCGGGAAATAACAGCGCACTATTAAAATAAGTCAGTGAGAACGTAGTTGTCAACTAACTTAAGCTTCATTTGAATTGTGCAAAAATGGCGTCGAGCTGAAAGGCACGCAGTGTTTCCAAAACTGTTGCTTAATCTTCTCAGGAACCGGTATCACGTCCAAAGCTATATGCGTAAACTGCCGTCATCCTCAGAAATATTTACCTTTGAATCGCATGAAATGGCTTCAACACACATGTGATGTATCTGCGAGTGTGCATGTCTCAACCACTGGGGCTTTCGGCTACTTGTGGTGTGGATTAAGGTGATAGCATCTAGACGATCGGGCTGTATGGAAATGAAGGCTAATAGTTCCAGCATTTTCTAAATGCCTCGACTGCAGCTGCTTCACAGGTTGTGCATTATGGGGTAGAGAGCCATCTTGCATAAAAATGTTCCCTCATGCACATCCTTACAGCTGGAGAGCTAGAAAAGCTTTTGTGCGTGAAAGCCACTCGCGTGTGCTAACAGGAAACGCAGGTCTTATCTCCTCAAAAAAATGCAGCCCTACTATAATTGACGCCGTCAAACTTCACCGCACACTTACTTGTAGACACGTGCCCCACTGCATGTACCTGCAAAATTATATGAGTGTGTGACCCATATTTCAGGAAATACAACGTCATAAATCTTGAGCTGCGTGAAAATAAAACTACAGCTCGAAATTCACTAGAGATATAGGCGAAATAAGTAGACCAAAATGTTTGAAATATTTGAAACATATGTGAAACATATTTGGTATGTGTAAATGTGGGCAAAGTAACAGGTTAAGTGCTCGTCCTAAACCCTTAGAATGATTTCAATAAAATTTGGCACAGATATTTGTTACAATCAGGACTGAAATACTGTGAAAGGTAAGAACCACCACCCATCTATGGAGGTGGGGTGATAACACGGAGATGTATGGGGCGCAGATGGACAGAGTGAGGGGCAGGGAGGGGGGATGAGCAGAGAGAGTAATGAGCAGGAGACAGAGAAAGGGAAGAGGATTGGATGTTCAGGGTGGAGGGAAAGATTGGCAGAGAGAGGGGGGAAGAGACTGTGGACAGAGAGAGGGAGAGGAACGGTCAGACAAAGAGAAGAGGAGGAGATGGTCACAGACAGAGGACAGGAGAAGACGGGCAGTGTGGCGTTCGCTGCGTTATTCAGTGGTTTGGTATTTCACTAATTTGTAAATGAAAATGATAATCTTATTTCATTACAGTGAGTAATTACTAAATAATTTTTTCTTCCGACTAGAGATTTGGTCAAGTTGCTAAAGAACTCCAAGTTAACGTTGTGTTAAAGTGTTGTCTGTAAGTTGTGTAAGTGTCACCAAATCTCAGTTCATACAACAGATTCTATACAACTATTGATTATGATGGAAACAGTTATCTTCAGAAAATTGACCATTAAAACCATCGAATATCGGCTGCGCACAACACTGACTTGTGTTACTTGAAACAATATTCTTCGCAACTCGTGCGTAATTAATTTCGGCTCCATACATCACCAAGAAAAGTTTATTATATGGATTGTGCCATGAGTACTGTTTTTAAAGAACCAATCTGATTCGAATTATTATCATTCAAATGAGTTCATGACCACGGGTCACATTTATTTTTACACATTTTTATTACCTTCGGCATTTATGTCTGCAGAGTGGCGTAATTTGAATTTGCCGCTGAGATAATTGTTAATATGGCGGCAGACAATTGATGGAGACTTTCTATTGTTAGAGCAAATTTCCGTTTAATAGGATAACTATTTAAAATGCTTATTAAACTTTACTTTCATATTGTGCACTATTTAGACTAATTTTCATCAAGCAAACCTTTGATACTTTCGTAAGAAACACAGATAAAAACACGATGCAAATGGCTATCATCAATGGCTGCGCTCCTTGAAGCGGAAAGAAATAATTGAGAGAGGAATTAAAGTTACAAATAATTATTCACTCATTATTATTATAATAATATTGAACTCTATTCTCAAGTAATAATTAGCAAATAATTACAATTTCTTAACAGACCTCAGTTTGATATGCGTCAAGTGTCCGCAACCTACAAAAGCCAACCAACAAAAGGTAAAAACAAAGGAAGACAAACGCAGATCATAAAAGGAATTTACAATTTTCATTGTCTTCGTATGATATATATCGATATGTCCAATTACATCATAAAATATTATATAAATAATTAATATTTATCATCGTTTTATTTCACTAGTTTTCCATATGTCGGATAGATAATATTTATAACTGTTAGAGGCATAATTTCCTCTCGTCACACTGTAGCTAAAGTTTATCTCGTGGATGTTACAGCAGACAAAGGAAAAAGGAGGAGATGGACAGCTAGAGGAGTGAGGAGAGGAGGAAATGGACAGCTAGGGGAGTGAGGAGGAGATGGACAGCGACAGAGTGAGGAGGAGATGGACAGATAGAGGATAAGGAGTGGTTTGACTGAGGGGGAAGGAGCACATGGACAAAGGCAAGATGGGTAGATGGACTGGGAGACAGGCAGGAGGCGACAGACAGAGGATGGGGGGGGGGGGCGGTAATGGACAGGAAGTGAGAGGTAGAAGGGGTATACAGAGGTGGAAGGAGAAGAGGGTGGGAGAGATGGGCAGAGAAGGGGGATGCATGGAAGTGGATGTAGAGGGGCAAGGAAGAGACAAATCACTAGAATGTTGGAATAAATACATACCTGTGCAACTATGGGTGTGTTTCACACTTCTAATGGTTATAGAGGGTACTTAGCAGATGAAGCTTTACATGGAAACCCATATCTCGAATCGTTATCAATTGATGCTACAGAGTGTTCAAATTATAGGCGCTGACACCTGTAAAAGTGTGCATATGCAGGATGATTCCGTGATGATGTCTCACACTTTCTAGGATGGTGGAGGAGGAGAAATGTATCGATCTGAGATAAGGGTTCCTGTACTGCAAACGTACTAGTCGAAAGTTGTAAACAAAATCCTTTCCGATACCACCGATAGTGGAATATATGTACTGGTAACGTTGTCGCTAGGACTATATGGTAGGCAACTGTCAGAGGTGGCAGTATGGACCAAAACAACGAAAACTGTCCAGTGAACATAGGATCTAAAGTGCATATCTAAAGAGCTGTTCAGTAGAGGAGATGTGTTTCACAGTAGCGAAGATGAACAAGCGCTCATAGCATGGACGTTTCCGTAAATTGGTTCCTATGTTACACATAATCTACTTAGTTCCCTCTACAACGTCTAGAAGTTGGTAACATGAATTGTGAAACACAATGTATATATGTATATTTATTCTTCGGCTGGGGAATGGCGACGACTGACAGGTGTTGTGGCATGTGAGACACAAGTGCTTGTATTATCAAGCACGCGTTAAAGGGTATTAATTAAATAATTTTCTCTTGTGGTTTTGTTATCAGTTACAGCAGAGAGATGGAGGGAGAGGCACTCGAGTTCCTTGAATATTGCATGTCTGTTTCTTGTAGTTTCGAAATGGAGAGGTACTGTACATGCGTTAGAGAGCGGGTTTCCATGATTAGGCATATCTCGGATCTTGCATTTCTCTTATATTATTTTCACTGTGAATGTGGAAAACCGAGATATTAAGCTGTGTAAACAACAGAAGACTTAAAAATGTTGACTAATACATATTCTTGCCTGTTAGATTATGTTGACTCAGCCTCGTGGTGTGTTATAAATGCTGGAATAATCAGCTTGCAGCTTGTGGTTGTTGCTGAACCAACAGAGATGTTGTCATCAACATAGATGCCATAATCACCCATCTCTCTCTCCTTTTTAGACACAACATGTAAGTATGGCACGTACTACACGCCGCTAGTGAACCCATTACACATATTATTTGTCAATTATTAGTTGTAATAGAGGTAAGTAGGAATTCTTCTATCTAAATTTCACTCAACATCAGCAGGAAGACAATACATGCTATAAGATTACTGACATTCAAGGAGGAGCAGCACCATGTAATATTGAGCATTAGATGCATCAACGCCCAATTTGGAGTAGCAGTGGTGGTTTACCTGAAAGACTGCAGATAGCATCTCCCATCATCCTTCTTAATCACTGTTGCTGGTGAACTTGACTTTCTTAACAAATACACATTGTGCATCTACATCTACATCTACATCTATACTCCGCGAGCCACCTTACGGTGTGTGGCGGAGGGTACATATTGTACCACTATCTGATCCCCCCTTCCCTGTTCCATTCACGAATTGTGCGTGGGAAGAACGACTGCTTGTAAGTCTCCGTATTTGCTCTAATTTCTCGGATCTTTTCGTTGTGATCATTACGCGAGATATATGTGGGCGGTAGTAATATGTTGCCCATCTCTTCCCGGAATGTGCTCTCTCGTAATTTCGATAATAAACCTCTCGGTATTGCGTAACGCCTTTCTTGAAGTGTCCGCCACTGGAGCTTGTTCAGCATCTCCGTAACGCTCTCGCGCTGACTAAATGTCCCCATGACGAATCGCGCTGCTTTTCGCTGGATCATGTCTATCTCTTCTATTAATCCAACCTGGTAAGGGTCCCATACTGATGAGAAATACTCAAGAATCGGACGAACAAGCGTTTTGTAAGCTACTTCTTTCGTCGATGAGTCACATTTTCTTAGAATTCTTCCTATGAATCTCAACCTGGCGCCTGCTTTTCCCACTATTTGTTTTATGTGATCATTCCACTTCAGATCGCTCCGGATAGTAACTCCTAAGTATTTTACGGTCGTTACCGCTTCCAATGATTTACCACCTATGGCATAATCGTACTGGAATGGATTTCTGCCCCTATGTATGCGCATTATATTACATTTATCTACGTTTAGGGAAAGCTGCCAGCTGTCGCACCATGCATTAATCCTCTGCAGGTCTTCCTGGAGTACGTACGAGTCTTCTGATGTTGCTACTTTCTTGTAGACAAACGTGTCATCTGCAAATAGCCTCACGGAGCTACCGATGTTGTCAACTAAGTCATTTATGTATATTTTAAACAATAAAGGTCCTATCACGCTTCCTTGCGGTACTCCCGAAATTACCTCTACATCTGCAGATTTTGAACCGTTAAGAATGACATGTTGTGTTCTTTCTTCTAGGAAATCCTGAATCCAATCACAAACCTGGTGCGATATTCCGTAAGCTCGTATTTTTTTCACTAAACGTAAGTGCGGAACCGTATCAAATGCCTTCCTGAAGTCCAGGAATACGGCATCAATCTGCTCGCCAGTGTCTACGGCACGGTGAATTTCTTGGGCAAATAGGGCGAGCTGAGTTTCACATGATCTCTGTTTGCGGAATCCATGTTGGTTATGATGAAGGAGATTTGTATTATCTACGAACGTCATAATACGAGAACACAAAACATGTTCCATTATTCTACAACAGATTGACGTAAGCGAAATAGGCCTATAATTATTCGCATCTGATTTATGACCCTTCTTGAAAATGGGAACGACCTGCGCTTTCTTCCAGTCGCTAGGTACTTTACGTTCTTCCAGCGATCTACGATAAATTGCTGATAGAAAGGGGGCAAGTTCTTTGGCATAATCACTGTAGAATCTTAAGGGTATCTCGTCTGGTCCGGATGCTTTTCCGCTACTAAGTGATAGCAGTTGTTTTTCAATTCCGATATCGTTTATTTCAATATTTTCCATTTTGGCGTCCGTGCGACGGCTGAAGTCAGGGACCGTGTTACGATTTTCCGCAGTGAAACAGTTTCGGAACACTGAATTCAGTGCATCACTTATTATGGAAGCGTGAGCTACTTGGGTCAAGTCAGCGTCGAAAATACTGGTATGTAATTATTATTCTTTTGTGCCAAGTGCAAAAAACAGTGTACACATAATTTCAGCTTTCGTTTATGAAGTACCGTGGAGTATAACTATAAGAAATATTAGTATTAGATGTCTGAAAGAAGGTTTTTTTACTCCTTGTTTGATTCAAAACAGTATTGGTGTTAAATGCTCTTTTAGAAATGAGTGCGAAAGTAATATACGTGCTTAAGAGGGAGTGCTTTAAAGATTCTGAACACTTCGTTGCTTTTTAATTATATGGTAGTAAAAAAATTTGGCTCTGAGCACTATGGGACTTAACATCTCAGGTCATCAGTCCCCTAGAACTTCGAACTACTTAAACCTAACTAACCTAAGGACATCACACACATCCATGCCCGAGGCAGGATTCGAACCTGCGACCGTAGCGGTCGCGCGGTTCCAGACTGAAGCTCCTAGAACCGCTCGGCCACCAGCGGCCGGCTTATGGTAGTATGAATGTATTTATTACACTGGACTGTTTCAGTATGACAGACTGGTTCACTGTTACACTGAAGTTACTGGTATATTACTCTTATTGCATACAAATTGCGCACAAAATGTATTACCATTGGGACCTTGTTAAGGAAAATATGGCAGTCCAAATACGGCTGTCTAATGGAGAAATCTCAGATACTTACTAAAATTGTAACAACTTACCCTCTGCAATATACTTTCTATAAGGTGTTAAATAAAAAGTACACTGTGTTTCAATTTAATGTGTTCCCACTGTTTGTGACAGCACGAATGAAAAACGATGCATGTTGCAAGAATAAGTTCGCTATGATTTATTTTATGAAAATAAAAAAATACATTAACATTTATACATTAGAGAAGCTAAAATCTCTTTGCCAAGACCACTAATGATAAACTTCGTTCACGATAACCCATTTCGGTGATCAATGTTACACTCTTCAGATCTGGAAAGCATTTATACAGTGTACCCACATACACAACGATTGTAATGTACAGCATCAGATACAATATAAAAAAAAAAACAGAAAAACAGACAGGTTGTTGTATATTTCTTAAAACAGCAGTAAAATTACTGTTTCTCATGAACTGGCAAGTACGTAACTGACGAGAAGACTGATGCACTGGTATGTCAAAATTAAAACCTTTATATATACACTTATTCGACACATACATCTGTCATGAGCACGTCGTTGCAGCAAGCAGTGACCAGTAAAGAATATGCGTTGACAATTGGATGCACAAGTACTGCTAGTGTAATACATTTTTCTAACTTAAAATTAATTATGCGAATACATAAATGAATGTTACCTAAAACGTGAACGAAAATAAATCTAAAAACAAGTTAAGAAATTATTGTCAGTTAATATTTAATGCTTGTAGCCTCAATTACACAATTTACATATGTAGAAGCGAGTTTTCTATTTGGTACAATGCTGCAAAATGACGTACGATAGCTTACTTAACACAGGATTTAAAAATTTACAAAAGCCACAGGAACACGTACAAAGCCATTAAAATACTCTTAAACAAGCTTTTAAATTTTGCAAACCTTAAAAATGCATGAGTAAAATCGCGGCCACGGTTTCTACAATATCATTAATGTAGTAGAGTAAGCTGTGGTTACATCTAAAGTCACGACAGTGTGTTGCAATGATGACATACTATTGTACTTGACGTAGGAAATACCGAGGTGTGTGTATGTGTGTGTGTGTGTGTGTGTGTGTGTGAGAGAGAGAGAGAGAGAGAGAGAGAGAGAGAGAGAGACAGTGACAATTTACGAATTCAGAGGCAAATAACTGTCTCTGAACTTGACGCCAATCTGCGTATCGTCGAACGGGTCGACATTCTTATTCAATTAGAATGGAGCATATGTTATTTCACAGCTACGTTTTGATTGGCTGCTTCTTTTTAATAGTGTGTTCTTCTTGACTGAACAGGAGATGGACAGAGGAGGGCGTGTTTCCGAACGCGATGATGATGATGTCACTCATAAGGTTGATGACGTCATCGATAAGTATGATGGCGCCATTAGTGAGGATGCTGTGGGAAAGGGGGGGGGGGTTCTGAAGTTTTTTACCCTGCATTTAGACAACCTGTTGGGCTCTCGCTGGGTCGGAAACTCAGCAAGTAGAAGATTGTAATACCAGTAACAGTTACTACTGAAATGGACCAACAGTAACCAACGATTGCAGTGCACACGACATCAAGATCATCTATATTTGTGCCGTCTCTTTGAAATTATAGAAGCCACAATCACTTTCAGACGCAAGGGTCTCAATAACTGTGAAAAATACCAGATACCTCCTTTTTACTACATGGACGTAAGCGCATGGAACTAAAACCGTGACAATATTTAACATTAAGTGACGTGGACAAAAAAAGTCACTAGCACAACTAATATAAATGCACATTTTTGTTCAGGAAACATGAGTTAACCAGTATGAATATATAACCACCTTCAGTACTTGTGAGATCTTAGCCTTAAGAAGAGTTCCGCCATCTAATATTAAAGCCAATTTACCGTATTCAGTGTAAAAATCTCAACTAACATGAGGCACAACTGTACACAACGCATCAGCGCAATAGCTAAATGTGGTAACACTTAGTGAAATCAAGCTGAATACAGCAACATAATAATATCACATTCCATCTACTTGTTCACCAAAACAAGGCTCCACTCGAGAGGCCCAGGAATACCATGCCAACATAAACATCGTAAAAGCTTCGTGAAGTGATGGGAGCACCATTTACTCATTCCTGGAACAACGACACGGATTCTTACGACGTGGCAAAAGACAGCGTCATAATGTTCACGTAATACACCGCTGTCACATTGCGTTCCACACTACCGCATTTCTCGTGAGCGCCTTGACGATGGTCCCACATCGACCTACATCTGTGTTGCGGTTTTTGTTTAGAACAACCGTTTGCCTGGATGTCGGCGTATCTCGACACGACTGGTCTTACAGTAAACATCATTCACCCCACATCATGGCCAGACTTATTTAATATCTGTTATCTGCCGCTCGACTTGCACATGTCACATGAATGACTGCTTTTTATTATTTTTGAGTCAGTTGTATATCATGAATTATTTGAAAATTACTACGTGCACTCAGGTACTTTTCCATATAATTCCGTTATTTACACTCATCATATCTATTAAACTGCCACGCCATTTTTCAGGATAATTAGATCAAATACATTTCCTTACTAAACATTAAGACAGCTGTTTACGGACGAGGCTTAGTTGCTTAATTACAAAGAAACCTTTTTATTGATGAATACTAATTACCTCTGCTTTTGTGGATCACATTTCAGCAACGCATAAAATAACAGAAATGCATGTTATGTTAGTATTACTTATATTAGCTTAATCAGGGATACATCCATGCACACGTGAAGCAAAATCTTATTCAAACATTGCTTAGTTCGAAAATTAATCCGTATTTGCTCCATTTCAATCAATGAACAAATCTCATTTTATGCCATACACAGTAATAAATGAAAAACTTTTGAAATACATTTACACAGTATTTCGAGATCTAAAGAAATCTTCTTCTTTATACTCCTATAATTCTTTTGGTGACAAAGTCCATTGATTTTCAAAGACTCAGGGTTAGTAATCAAACAGGTTCTTCTGTACTCCTCTTTTAACAGCTTCCCTTCGCGTCAATGGCACGGAATACATAGAGTGACAATTAGTCTGGTGGGGGACTACCTGCATCTGATACCCATAACCGTTTATTACATCAGGTCTCTCGGAAAGCAAGTGGCATACTGAAATAACAAAGTAGCTAGTTCCTTTTATTGTGTCGGTTAAGCCGGGCGGTGTGGCTGAGCGGTTCTAGGCGCTACAGTCTGGAACCGCGCGATCGCTACGGTCGCAGGTTCGAATCCTGCCTCGGGCATGGATGTGTTTGATGTCCTCATATTAGTTAGGTTTAAGTAGTTCTAAGTTCTAGGGGACCGATGACCTTAGAAGCACCATAGTGCTCAGAGCCGTTTGAACCGTTTTGTGTCAGTTAAGGTTTTAGCTTGCACTGATTTATGTTTCGCCCTTCCAGAATGGACCACTACGTCATTACAGTCTCTAGAAACAGTTGTAACGTTTTCGCACGTGGTGCAACCGCGCGTACACAACACACTGGATATTATTAATAACGACTCCTCTGCAGACTGTGAGAATCCATACCTCTGCTTTTGTCATGATTAAAACGACATCTCTCTCCTTTATTTTCCAGTAGCCTCCTCTTCCTGGGAGGTCGATTCTGACGTCCCTCTCACTAATAAAGTTCTTCCCTGACATGATGTTAAGGTTCAGATTTTTACTGCGAACAACGTGCAACTGCAATTTTTTTAGACGTAAACACCAGAAACCGATGACGCTTGAAGAGGCTTTGTTCCGGCAATATTCTCGTCAATAATGGTGCTGCTCTCAACGCTTCATTAGAATATTGTGTTGAGACTGAGGTAGCTAAATTCGTTACGATACGAATGGTTGTCAGGACTGTTCACTTTATAAACTTCACGAGCACTGGAACTGATGTGTGACACGTAAATTTGTTGGATTTATATCGCGTGATCCAAATCCGTGACCTGAGAGATAATATCGTTCCGCCACTGTGGAATGTTATCGTTTAACACACGTTCAGTATTTTCTAATTCACTTCGAACAGCGTCACCTGAAATGATGTAATTCGTCAATACTTCGGTATCTGCTCGTTGCTTGGCCTCCTTCCGCTCCGTATTTATTTTATCGTTAGTTTCTTTATCCTCTTCCTCTAGCGATCAGTAAATTCACTTACAAAACTGCAATTCAAACCGAAACGTTAGCTCATTGTCGGGCGATTAAAGGGTAACTTGCTCGATCAGCTTCTTATCTCTCTCAGGGAGGAACATTTATTTGCTTGGCTAAATTCATGTCTCACGTTTCATGTCTCAGTGTTAGCTCTTTTACATATGCACTTACCATGCCAAATTTCTGCGAAGTACTTCTGTAAGCCGGTAAACGGTTTGGCCGATTTGAGAAATCCACTCACTAACTAAGGTGTTACTGCATTTACTTCCGGCATTGTCGGCGTGGCGTTACTGCCAACATCGGTGTCAAATTCAACGTTTTCGTCTTTTACCTTATCCATTTTCTCTGTCTAGACATGCCACCCAATCTATATCTACATTAATATTATAAATGATAAAAGAGCCCTGTTTGTTAAGCTTTCACCACTAAGCTCCTACACCGATGTTGAAGAAATCTGGTATGGAGATTAATTCTTGAATGCTGAGAAAGAACACAGGCTACTTTAGAATGCGTAGCGAGTATTGTGGTTTATTGCGTGTTGTACAATTTCAGCACGATTACAATAAAACTCGTTACTTATTATCAATGTAAGATGAGGTTTTATTTAAACACTGCTTTTCCCGGCTAATGATCGTTATTTCGTTAAAGTAATCTCCCCTTGGGAACGTGTAGCAATGTTGTCTGTCATGCAGTGTTAATGGCACTAAGCTGCTGAAGGTTTATCGAAATTAAGGCTACTGTTATTCGAGGTGGCAACTTTTTCCTTTAAGCTAAATGAACAGTTTTGTCACACAATAATACACGCACACAACACTAATGTGTTTTTCCTGTCAAAACAATTTATAAAAGTTGTTACGAAATAACGAGGCTCCATACATCAGCAGATAAGCATTTATACCACGTAAGACGCTATTTGCACTATATTTAAAGATTATTCACAATCTAAGTCGAATTTACTTCCTCAATACACAATTATTATTGCAATTATGACCAACAACATTTATGTCCGTATAGCAAATCAATTTAAAACTGCCGCTGCAATATTTCACTAAGATAGCGGCTAACATAAGACAATCACTTATCGATTCCGCTTCAGGCCCTATTTTACTACTAACTAATAATACATATTAAATCTTTTTGTACCTTCATTATATGCGTTAAAATTTGAAAATATTTCTCAATGTTCATCACTTATTATTCAGCTTGTACCAATAAACATCGCTGTAGATCAATAGCGCTAGTGGCTGCGCTCCTTTGTAGCTGATCAGAAAACTTAACATATTTTATATATGACGAGAATTAGAGTAAAATAAAACTTTAAACAAAGAAGATTCATTTCAGTCACACAGAAACTTTATTTTTCAGATATTAATTAACAACATAACACAGGTTGTTACAGACCTCTGTGTTGCCAGACATCAATCACGTCCGATCATTGCAACGGTTCTAACAAGATGAAGCATTATTGTAGAACAATCATAGATAACAAAAGATTTAGATTATTATCTTTTTCCATGAGTATTGTCGGAGATATGAATTTCACTGAAAATTACATTATGCCACTCACAATAACTATATTTTAGTATCGATGAAGTCTTATTTTTATTAATATCACGAGAATGTTCGCTCAAATTCCACACACAATGCTGTTGTGTATATTTTTATGAATAAAATATAGTCGTGGATATTGCATTGCCCCTTGGGCTCAGAAAAAAATAGTTTATGTACTGTATTTTTTTTAATTGGACCACCATATCCACGTTGATTATTGTTTACTTTCACATGATGAACGTATTGTTCTCATGATGCAGATGTTGAAATATAACATTGAGTAATGCATAACACAATTAGTGTTGACGCGATTTTGTAAATGGCATTAGTAACTGTAAAATCTTCGAAAATGCGGCGGAGACTTCCCGGCTTAACCACAACCCCCCCTCCCCCCATTTGGGTTCACTGTATTCGTAAAACCGGGAACAAACCCGTCCAAGGGGCTTCAAGAAATTACAGTTAGCCACTCTTATTTGCCAGGATTGACATGAATATAACACATAATATTTTGAATACGCAAATTTATATTTCTGTTTAGTCATATGAGAGGTCAAGAGAGTCTTTTACTGAGGTTTCACATGAAAATTAAAAGTTCATGTAATTCAAATAAGAAATTTTATTTAACGATTCCCCGACGAGGTCGCGTAGCCGCTCGCGCGTCGAGCCGATGGGTCGCAGGCAGGTAGAGACCCCTGCTGGAACCCCCCTGACCGTATGGATGGAGCGTCGGCTGTCGTCGCTCACATCTTGGTCTGGATCTGTTGCTGTCTGGAAGTATTACTGCAGCAGGACTTGCTTCTCTCTTTCCACGTCCCTCTCGTACAAGATGGGTACGTGAAATGTCGAAAAAAAGGGTATCAGTGACAAGGTAATTATTATATATATCCTGTGGAAGACGTTTTAGTCTCAAATTCACTTTTATTCACACGGATTCACACAGTTTGTTTTTGGACGATGTCCTGCATCTCGATAGTGTTCACTTGAATGTAGTGACTCATAGTCAACTTTAATTAACTATGCACATGTACGACACTGCACTGTTTTCCATTCTGGTGTGCATCGCGTGCTTTGTTTATCTCCTGCGGTAAGCAAACATTTCCGCGAGGGGCTGCGTAGCCAGCGTTGCATAATATTGTTACATTTGGAACGCGAAGATGACTCGTAACACCTTTATTTGAGGTCTACAATTTTAAATCGATTTTCATACTGTCAACAGTTTTTTAACGTCCATATCGTTGCTGCTAACGTTAACACCCTATGAGCGTTCATATGTTCTATAATCACAGTTATAATCACTGTTCATCACTTTTCTTAAAAGAAAATACAGTTTTTCACACGTCCACTAGACTTTGATAGATCTTGTAAGACACACTTCACTGTCCTGATTGCTGCTATGTTTCCTAAACCACACAACAGACAATCTTCTATACAAATGGCACTTTAAAAAATTATGAATTTTTTGTCCATTTGCACATTGTTCCATATTGTAATAACATGATAACAAAGGTCATTCATTGTCAAAAAAATACGAGACAAGATGACTGCTAGGATCTTCTACATTGTTCTGACCATAGGATCATCATTGAACTGAGTGTACACCAGTACATTTCCGAATTTGATGACATACATTTTATTTCTGTTCATTTACACTCATTCATTCATATTTTTGTTAGGATTATTACCAGATTATGGGACAGATATCTATGTTCGGTTCACCTAACAGAAAAAAGCTCATAACAGCAAACGGCAAATATAGCCGCGTGAAGAAAAAATATACTCAAAAGGGTACACAACACGAAAACGTTCCATGAATAGTGAATGCGGATACAGACAGGCACGCTACATTTGTTACGTGTGTGCATTTACATAGGTGAGGTTGACAGAAACACTCTTGACTCATTTACCCTCGTGTATGACTTAACATACTATCTATCCATACACTGATTTGTATTGGGAATTTCTATAATCTACATAGTAAAGATAAAAAATTTATGTTTCTGGAGATACGATTTCTGGTATCTTTTATCGAGTAATTGACCTATTCAGAAAAATTAAAATTCTTACCATAAAAAATATTCTCCCCTTTTGGGATTTATGCTTCATGAATACTATAGTGTAACTACTGGCATGTAAGCTTACAGACTAGTACATATAAATACATGAAATTACTTATGATAACATTTTCACCATAATTATAGTTTACATATTTACAAGTGTGCTATTGTGCATTAACACTAAACAAATTATTTTCTTTACGTAGGCGTTAAAAGTGGGTTGCTACTGCAAATATTTCTTAATGTCTCTACGACAATACAGTCCTTTTAGGTTCCCTGTACTGACATCTTCTAGTACATAACATCCATCATGTGGGATTGAGAAGATTTTAAATGGTCCTTCGTACAAACTTGTAATTTCCTTTGTCCAGGGAACGGAGTATGAAGCTCTGCAATATATCTTATGGAGACAGACTTTCATAATATCAACATAACCTTTTACGATACCTGGTCGATCAATAAATACTTCATGGTATCTGGATAACAATTTTATTAATTGTCCAGCCTGTGAAGTGTCAATGCAAGATGCCTCTTCCACATTCCCCTCCATTGTTGCACCGATGTCACTCACAATATTGGGTGCATCATTGTTTCGGTTACTATGACACGTTCGTGGGTGATCATATCCTAACATCAACAATTTTTGTTTGCCGACACTACATCCAATTCTCTTGTCAGCATAAGGCTGTCACCGTACTCCAGATTTAGTTCAACTTTATTGGTCGCTGTCGATACTTAAGTACACATGTTTCCCGGGCGAGATCTATCATAGTCTCTCTGCCCCGCTAAAACTGAAGGCCCAGTAACACCGGTATTGATTAGTTTTACACTAATAGGAAAGTGCACATAACGCTATCATTTCCAAAGGAAATGTCAACCTGTTTCTGGTACTTTATAACTTGTGCCTTCTTTGCCAGCGCTCCTAAAGTGCGCGTCATTTATGTTGGCGGCCGAGTTTAGGTACGTTCTGTGCATCTGACGTCACAAAACACAGTCAGCCAATGAACAGAGAACGACGTTGTCAGATCTCGACTGCAGTGCAGAGCACAGACGAGTGTCTCCAGTTTTAGAAACGTTCAGTCATAAATAAAGTAATAGAACAAAAGCAATGTCTTGACAGCAGACTTTCTTTTATAGAAAGTTTGGAAAATGCATTCTTTATACCAATTGCTTCATATTCTATTACTTAATTAAACCAAACAAGCAATAAGACTCCTAATTCAGGCGATAGCTAGGAAAGGTGTTTGTATCAATCTCACGAACCGCTTTTTCGCAATAAAGAACAGCGGTAATTGTTTATTTCCTATTGTACTTCGACGAAGCATGAGTAATTCATAGTCATACGAATAGTATGTCAGTATTTTGCGTGACACGTTAGAGTCCTCATGGAGTCATGTTACCAAACGAGCTGCATTAGCGGAACGGTTAAGGTGTTGGGCTACTAAGCGAAAGGTTATGAGGTCAAACCTTATGCAGTGCATGATATTTTCTTTATTTAAAAACAATATCGAAGTGTCTTACTTCACGAATTTTATGCGTTTGATTGCAGTTTTTTGAAATTTCTAGTGCTTTGTCTCTTCATTAATCCTTTCGCTGCTGCAGACACGTGCTCCCCGCAATCCGCGCTGTGCGCGATTTTGTCATCACTGCACTGCTCGCCTGTGCAGACACATGGTGTTCCCACTGCTTTGACACTCGATTTTACAAAAACTATTTGGCCCAAAAATTTGATTTTTACGCTCTTCTTGACTGATACCTTCGCCCCCTAAATGACTAAATTTTGTTTCGATGTTCAACGCAGTTATTGTGCAGCATTAAATGTAGTAAGCCATTGCACGAAATTTTGAAGAGTTTGCAGAGGTAAAAGTTCATGGCGTATACTTTCCGTATGGTCGATTTTAGATGCCATAATGTTGAGAATGAAATGTGGACAAGATACCTAAATTTCATATAAAATTTACTGTATAACAATATCTCATTTAATTTAAGTACCGCATAGGTGTCATGTGTAATATTGAGAAATATTCCGTCTTTCGCGACTGTAATAAAAGTTTTATTTACACCGGGCACTTTTGGCTTTATTTTAAAGCACTTCAATCAATTAAAGGTATGGCACATACACAATGGTACTCATGTTATCTTTCTTGTTTCTGTTCCACAGTCGCAGTTTTAACAATGGTATTGAAATATATTCCTCTTCTGCAACTGTAATAAGCGACTTATTTAGACCAGACGCGTTTCTCTCTTTTGAAGCATCTTCAGTGGACAGTATTTTGTCTCCTCCATTGCCAAGTCACCTTTTGTAATTTTGTGCTGCGGTAACACAATATTCAACGTTTGAGTCTGCTGATCAGTGTTTTAGCAAATAAATGCTGTTTGTGTGTGCCACACACAAAAATTACATTTGACATAGCTCAGAGCACTTCATTCACTGATAGACGGTATATTCAAGTCCTAATGTTTTTGTAAGTCCACAGTTTTGTTTAATGTATTTTGTCTACTTCCTTTTGATTGATTGAAGTGCTTTAAAATAAAGCCAAACGTGCCCGGTGTAAATAAAACTTTTGTTACAGTCGCGAGAGATGGAATATTTCTCAATATTACATACGACACCTAAGAGGTACTTAAATTAAATGAGATATTGTTATACAGTAAGTTTTATATGAAATTTAGGTATCTTGTCCACATTTCATTCTCAACATTGTGGCAACTAAAGTCGACCAGATGGAAAGTATACTCTAAGGACTTTAACCTCTGCAAATTTCGTGCAGTGGTTTACTGTATTTAATGCTGCATAATAACTGCGTTGAACATCGAAACGAAGTTAAGTCATTTATGGGGGGAAGGTATCAGTCAAGAAGATGTGGAAAAATCTAATTTTTGGGCCAAATAGTTTTTGTGGAATCGAATGATAAGAGTATCAAAGCAGTTGGAACACCATGTGTCTGCACAGGCGAGCAGTGATGTGACAAAATCGCGCACAGCGCGGAATGCAGGGAGCAGGTCTCTGTAGCAGCGAAAGGATTAATGCGGCCGTGGTGGCTTTACTTCAAAAATGGTTCAAATGGCTCTGAGCACTATGGGACTTAACATCTGTGGTCATCAGTCCCCTAGAACTTAGAACTACTTAAACCTAACTAACCTAAGGACATCACACACATCCATGCCCGAGGCAGGATTCGAACCTGCGACCGTAGCAGTCCCGCGGTTCCGGACTGAGCGCCTGAACCGCTAGACCACCGCGGCCGGCTGGCTTTACTTCATGAACTGCGCGCTCCCCCCTAAACGTAAGCCTGCAAACTATGCTATATTATGGCGCTGCTTCTCTTGACGTGTGCGTCGTGTGCAACTGGCAACGCAGCAATCTCCCGCGTCTGGGCGGGCATGCGCGAGCCGCCAAGATAAAAGAATTGAGCAATATAACTTTGCAATTTGCAACAGGTAAAACAGCCGTCATTTTATTTGCGTTACCTTCTTAAAAAATTGTGCGTTCATCACCAATACACTCGAACCTATGTCGAGGAGGATAATGGTTGCTAAACCATTGACAGTTCCATTGACACTTGCCTGAATACTTTCTTTTCCTTTCCTATCAGCGACGGCAGATTCTTGATAGAGTTCGTCTTCGATTTTCTTACCATCCTGATAATGAATGATGTTAACATTCTCTTGCATAGACCTATTGCCTTCATTCTCAGTCTCGGTCTCCTGGCGAAGGCCTAAATGGAGCGAGATTAGTTTGTTGACTTTGGTATATTTTGTTTCGGCTCCGAGAATACCTCTACTGTTTTCACGTTTTGTGATTCTACAGTCGGAGGTGGTCTACTCGGGTTGTGGATACTGGTTATTCGACATGGGTATAGCCTTAACGTAATTTACTGACTGACCCGGAGTCATAAAATTTTGTTGCGGCTGCCAGTGGCTAGGCCCTGGTTGTCGCCAATAAACATTGTCACCACACATGTTTTCTGGTTTATTCTTGTACGGACTGTCCGACTTATTTTAAATTCGTTTTTTATGATTAGAATTATTATTATTATTGTTAGCATTTTCATTCATATATTGCCTTTGATTACCATTCAGACGCTGGTAGTCATTGGTTTCCCGGTAATTATTATCATTATTATTATTATTATTATTATTATTATTATTATTACAGAAGTAAGCAGAGCTTTTTTCGTAAAGATTTTTACCATTACCATACTTTCCATTACCATGGGTTTTGTTTTTGTTATTTTTTGGGACTACCTTCGCCCATGTTTCCTTTACTCCCGTTCCAGGAACCTTTACCGTTACAACAGTTGATAGCACTTGTTGCGTCAGAATTCTTTCTGGCGTCTTCTTGGACTAAGTCTAACGAATCTATTACAGATAAAAATTCCTTAAGATCAGTTTCTGTGACGTTAAACTATTTCTCCCTAATATCTATTTACAGTCTAGCCTTCAATACTCGTAACAAGTCACGTGTGGTTACTGGTTCATCCCAGTACCGTGTCATATTAATACATTTTTCAAAATATTTTCTCAAAGAGTGTGTCTTCTGGTTGTATATTTCTGCGTATATACAATCTTTCTTAATCTTTCATGAGTCGACGCTTTACCAGAACTGGTCGGGAAAGGCCTTCTCAAATTCGTTAAATGTTTTGCATTTCCCTGCTGCGTTCAACGCCCAAAGCGATACGTCACCGGAAATGCGTGAAACCAAAAACTGGATTTTCTGTTCCTCCGGCCAAGGCTTCGGAAGAACACTTCTTAACTTCCTAATAAAAACTAGGAGATGAATATTCTCTTTACTCTCCTCGTTGAATACTTGGAATTGGCGGTGTTTAATTAAGCTCTCTTCATGCATTAAGGTACTTCAGTACATGGAGTTGTTATTAGCAGGCAGTGTACTGACTTTATTACAAGCACTCTCTGCTTCATAATTCTGGTTTCTTGGTGAAACAAAATGCTGGGGTAATATAGGTTAATTACAGAAACTTGGTCTTTTATGCCTTGCAATAGAGATCGTAGGCAAAGTTTCATTGTTCCCTTGCCTGTCAGTACAAGCGTCCTCGTTGCTGTGTGCTGAAATCGTTTCAAAATTGTGGTTTTCCATGTTCAGTACCTTGGCTACTTCCCGTCGGACTTATTTCTGTACTTCTGTGGGGATGTCATTCTGTACTAACTCCACAATAGGAGGCAAAGCTTTGAACTGGATTTCTAACTGATGTACTTCGGTTTGAAGATTATTCACTTGAGTTGTTATGTTTGCCAACGGTTCAATCCTAGTTTTTATTGTACTGATTTCTTTGTTGAGCCGGCCGGAGTGGCCGTGCGGTTCTAGGCGCTACAGTCTGGAGCCGAGCGATCGCTACGGTCGCAGGTTCGAATCCTACCTCGGACATGGATGTGTGTGATGTCCTTCGGTTAATTTGTCTTAAGTAGTTCTAAGTTCTAGGGGTCTGATGACCTCAGAAGTCAAGTCCCACAGTGCTCAGAGCCATTTGAACTATCTTTGTTGAAACGAGTTGTAAGTCCTTTATCGCGCTCGACCAACACCTGATTATTTCTCTGGACAATTTCCTTATCTCGTTCTATAGAAGTACCGTTTATTTATTCCATTAATTTCCTATCACGCTCTTGCTCCCTGAGCTCGCGTTGGTGTTCTTCTATAGCATATTCTTGCTACTCCTTCAGCTCTCGTTGTTGTACTTTTATAGCCTTTTAATGTCTACGCTTTTCCATTTCCTTTTCTCGTTCCTACACCCTGCGCTCGTGTTCCTGTTCCATGATATTGAACTTTTCAAATAATAATGCTAGCATATTAGGTACTGGCATAGTTTGGAGAGTTCCTAATTTCTGCCCCTAGCCCAGTAGAAATTTTATCATTCACTTCTAAAGGTTTAACTGCAGGAATTTCCGTTTCTTTTGACAACTCCACAGTTTCATTTACGCTTGGAACATGAGGTAATAAACTGTCATCACCAAAATTTACATTCTCAAGTGCTTGCACTGAACTGTGCCAAATTTGATCTATTAGAGGCTCCGATGTCATTTCTGCATCAGCCTGCTCATTCGAATTTACTTGCCTCTTGGTCTAACCATGTTTGTCACTAATCTTGCACGTTATATATATATATATATATATATATATATATATATATATATATATATATATCCCACCAAATACCATGCAACTAACACATACATACAAATAACAATTGCAAAAACGGGTGAAATATGTGCACAAAATATCTACAAGACAAATAGACTTGAAAATATTACACTCGCAGCCGGAATATTAAACCACTACTACTTAGGTCTGCTTTCACTGTATCTACATTCTTGTGAATTCTGAGGAAGCACTCACTCACCGTGTGTGTGGGTGCGTTCATACCACAAACGTGAACATATTTTTCTATCTTTTTACTCGTCGTTGATGATCAGCACAGCTTAATCGGTCTTAGATCTCCCAACATTTCAGATGATATACGTACGGTAATTTCCCTATAAAGAATTACAATATTATAATAAATGTCGTTTACTGGACCACAAGTTGGGCGTCAATGTGGCGTGCGAGTATTGTGGTTTGCTGCGTGTTGTACAATTTCAGCAAGATTGCAATAACACTAGTTACTTATTATCAATGTTTTATTTAAACACTGTTTTTCCCGGCTAATGATCGTTATTTTGTTAAAGAAATTTTCAGCTGGGAACGTGTAGCAATGTTGTCTGTCAAGCAGCATAAATGGCACTAGGTTGCAGATCGTTTATCGAATTTAACGCTACTGTTATTCGAGGTGGCAACACTTTTCTTTAAGCAAAATGAACAGTTTTGTTACAAAATACTACACGCACACAACACTAATGTATTTTTCCTGTCAAAATAATTCATAAAAGTTGATTCGCAGTGACCAGGTTTTATACGTCAGCAGATAAGAATTTAAATCACGTACAACGCTATTTGCACTATATTTAAAGATTTTTCACAATCTAAGTCAAATTTACTTCCTCAAAGTAGGTTCTGGGCCACCAATACACAATTATTACTGCAATTATGACCAACAACATTTATGTTCGTATAGATAATCAAATTAAAACTGACACTTCAGTATTTCACTAAGATGGCGGCTAACATAAGACAATCACTTATCGATTCTGCTTCAGGCCCTGTTTTGCTACTAACAAATAATATATATTAAACGTTTTCTTACCTTCACTATATGCATAACATTTGAAAACATTTCTCTTTGTTAATCGCTTATTATTCAGCATTTACCAATAAACTGCGCTGTAGATGAATAGCACTAATGACTGACTTGTGAGATCCTTTGTAGCTGAGCAGAAAACTTAACATTTGTACATGACGAGAATTACTTTAAACAAAGAAGAATCATTTCAATCACATAGAAACTTTATTTTTCAAATATTAATGAACAACATAATAGAGTTTTTTACAGACCTCTGTGTTGCGAGACATCAGTCACGTCCGATCATTACAACAGTTTTAACCAGAAGAAGCATTATTCCAGAAGAATCGTAGATAGCAAAAGATTGAGATATTCATATGATTTTCACAGAAAATTAAATTGCGTCACTGACAATAATTATTTATTGTTACTTTAGTATCGATGAACTCCTTTTTTATTAATATCATGATATTGTTTGCTCAAATTCCACACACGATGCTATCTTGAATATTGTTCTGAATGAAATATAGTCGTGCATATTACAAAAGTGTGTACTACGTTACAAGATATTTACTGATTTGAAGGACATAATGGAAAATATGGAATAATAATAATTTTCTCAGTAAGTTATTTAACCACTGACTTAGTAGGTCAGAGATTAAACCCACCTACTCTTCGAGAAATTTATTTAGTTAGTCTGGTACATTCATTTCAGCTACACACATTTTGCTCCACGAAAATGTTATCATATACCTCGGACGACTTGTTATTTTAACAGCATGGAAAAGAGAATTAGGAGAGCTCTTTCTTTTTGAAAACTTTGTCAAAAAGCTAAACCGTCTACCATCTCACACCGTGCTCCATTGTTTCCTATTGATCCCACTAGATTAAAAGAATTAGCTGCAGTTGATCTTCTGGGACCCCTTGGTAAAACATTGAACGGATTTTCGTACGTTTCCGTCGCTAATGAACTTACTTCATAATTTGTTTCTTTCACTCACTAACGTAAAACCACTGGACGTTCTGTATCCGATGCCTTCGTTAAAAATTTCTTACGTGGAGTTGGACACGCTGACAAAGTCATTTCAGATAACATACCACAATTCAGATCTGCTATTTGGTCACGCATGCTTACGAATCTTAAAATGAAATTGGTTTTTATTTCATTGTACTCTCTGTAACCCTCCTGAACGCATTATGAAAGAAATTAATAAGCTTTGCAGACTTTATTGTCACAGGAAGCATCAGTATTGGGGCAGTTACTTACACTTATTTTAGAAGGTATTAAAAGAAATGTCTCATGACTCCATTGCTTTATCACCTATTCTTGTACTGAAGAATGAGGACCACCGAACAGGACCAGAGAGCTTGTACCTTTTCCGAATGCACGTAAACTTCGACATAAAGACCTGTGAACTGATCACATACATTTTCGGAATCATTGTGATACTTCGAGAAGTTTCAGTGATGTATATTGTGTGGGATCGTGATTTTTTAAGTACGTTTGAGCTAGATGACACAATTGAAACCAGCAGAGAGCATTTTTTAGGGGTTTTGAGATTACTGAAGGATGCTACAACGATTTTGGTATTTGACTGATATGTTATGACGATATTATTAAGAGGACGATGTGTATTACGATGTTGAGATATGGTTATGATCAATAAGCTGATGCTATATGAGGAATATGATTATGCTACGTGTTTGTTATGATGAAATATTGAAGACGTGAGATGAATACACTAAGCAGATTCAGAAGGATGTAGGTTGCAGTAGGTACTGGGAGATGAAAAAGCTTGCACAGGATAGAGTAGCATGGAGAGCTGCATCAAACCAGTCTCAGGACTGAAGACCACAACAACAACAACATCGACGACTATCTGTATGTGTAATGAGGCAGTGAATAATGAGTAGAGATTTTGCATAGTTTTTATGATCACAGATGCATACATGTTATTGTAAGCTTCCACATACATTGCATTGCTGTCTTTACCGTTGTTTCTGCTTGTGCTTTGTCATAATTAGGTATAATTCACTGCCTTTGCTGCTGCTATTTGCCAGGCAGTGTCCTACTGCATTTTACTTCGTATTACTGTTCTAAGCCAGTTTAACCATTGATTTATGTTTCTTGTTTGCTGCATATTACCCTATATTAGTTGCAATGTTGCACTTGATTTGCTAATTTAGATATGTTGCTGCTTGCTTTGCTAATTTGTATTTTTGTCATTGTTTGTGTTAATTTTTTTGTGCTGCTGCATTGCCTCATTCCCTAAGTTATGTATCTGAGCTCAGTAGATTTAAGTTAGCTTTAGAGGAGGTATCCTGTACGAGAGAATGAGTTGTGATGAGGTGGAGGGGAATGCATTGAGAAGCTATAAGAAAAAGGTCTAGCCAAAGAATGTTGTATAATGAGGAACAATTATTCTGAAAGAGGAAATAAACAGATATAAATAGGATATAGTGACAACAGGTTTAGGTAGGATTTTCTTGGAAACGAATTATGACGTTAGAAAAATATGGAAGTTAAGCAATGGTTGAAAGTATAAAAGCAGATAGCGTCCTTAGATAAGATTTTTGTGGAAACAAATGTTGAAGTAAGAGAGGTCTGCGAGAAACAAATGACGTTTTGGTTGGAAATCAAGTAGTTTTCGTTGAAATCAAAGGGGGGGTATGAGCATGAAGTATAAAATGCACACCACAAGTACTGCAGTACCAAATGCTACACTTACACTTATATTTTGACATATTTACACCTGAAAACAGATCTTGCCCTTTCCTTTTGTGTTATTCCGATTTGCTCATGTGTACCTTTGTTTCCCTGTGTTCTTCCTATATCTTTGTGTTCACCTGATAAGATAAATTTGGTGGAATTTTTCTCTCATCTAATACTAGGCTGCATGCACTTTTGAGGAATACTGTTATCCTCAAACCTAAACTCTATTTTTGTACCATGTTCTTTACTTTAGGAAGGTGTTCAGACATTATTTATTGTTATAAAATGTTTTCTTTTAAAATTTACGTCTCAAGTTAATATTTCTACTAATATTCGCATTTCTCATTTTTTCACTTATGTCATAATTTCTGTAATACTCATGTATATTCTTATTTCTATTCTTTTTGTAAAGCCTGTATTTCTTCAAATGTTATTTAAATTATCACGTTCTTTACTATAATGAAGTTTTCTTTACATTTGTAATTGCATTAATATGCTGTAAAATTGTAATTGTATAAACATCTGTTCTCCAATTGAGGTAGATAATAGGGACTCTTTTTACTGCACACATTTGTCTATTTATCATACTATATGTATCAAATCTCAGAGATTACGCTGGTGCTTGCATGTGCGTTTATAATTCAGCAAGGGACTGGTTAAGAGCATTTCTGGTTCTAAGTACACTAAAACAAACGGTGAGTGCACAATGGTGGCTCAGCGAATTGTAATATGCATCAATACTGACTACATAACGGTGGCTCATGTACTTGCTATATTATCCTCAACACTCTTCAACTGTGACTGCGCACCCACACAGTAACTGCGTATAGCTTCTGGCCATCTCTTCAAGGACTACAGTGGGTCTGCACCTTTGGAGGCCCACTGCTATCATATTCTCCACTAAGACTATAGTGGGTGTGCTCTGTGGTGACCTACCGATACTACCAACATTCTTCAAGGCTTCGATTAATACTACAGTGGGTCTGCTCTGTGGTGATGCACCAATTCTACCTATATTCTTCAAGACTTCGAATGATATTGCTGTGAGTCGGCTGTGTTGTGGCCCATTACCAGTCTTACGATGCCATTTCAAAACTTCATTTCAACAGCTCTATGTTTCCGAGGGGAGGACAACACTACTTCTCCAATACTGCTTACTTGTGCATTTTCATATACTGCTCTGCCTTTGTGTATAGAACTGGCGTTGACTTCTCTTCTAATGAAATATTAGGACCGTCTTTAGGGAATCTGAGGAGAATTTATACTTTATTGACCAACAGTATATTACTTAACCTTTGTGTGCATCTGCAATGTTTGATATTGTTAATTTAAATATTTTAACAAGTTAGTATTGCTCACTGCCCAAAACACTTAGTAAAATTTTTTGAGGGAAGCAGAGGGGATGTGTGTGTAGGCAGTTTGTATCTTGGCTGCGCTACAGACTGTGTTAGTATCGCTGACAGCGGTTGGTGCCCCCGGCAGGAGATTCTGGGGATGGATGAATTAACAATCGGCGAACGGATAGGGAAGTTTATGAACATGATATTCTTAGTGCAGACACTGTGTTGGTAGGATATGCATTGTAAAGTGAGATGAAATGATTTGTTTATAAGAAAATAGGCAAGGAAATATATGATATTGAATGTTTGGTTGATACTGGTTGGGCAGTGGAATTATTGATATCTACGCAATTTTTGGAACTGTATGTCACATGAATAACGTAAAATTTTCTAAATACGTAGTTTGCTCTTCAATAAAATCTTTCCTTTGTTAACCATACGCCTCCTAGTAGTTTAAGTCCATAGCAATTAGAATCTTTTCATTAAACTGGCTGTAGTTACTACTTGCTGTAACTGCTTTAGTTCGTGTTATGAAGATCTTCTGTGAGGTAAGTGAATTAAGAAAAAGAATGTGGTTTGCACTGTTGGGATTCGTGATTGAAATGAGTTTGGGCAATTAACAGAGGTGGAGATAGTTTCATATTTCTTTAATTTCATATTTTTTGGATTTGTAATTCAGGGCCATTCTTTTGTGTTAGTTGTTGGAAGTCATGTTGTCAGTGTACAGCATTCAGACTGCGTTGAGCTTGTATATTGTGGGTAATAAAAGATTAGGTTAAGTTTGACTTTGTCAGGGAAAATTCTGTCGGTCAGTATTTAATAAAGAATAATTATGAAGGCAATTTCAAACTATATTTGAAACTATTACGACATGCCTAGAAAACGCAAGTATGATTTAGCATGTAATTTCCTCGTAGATTAAAACTGTCGCAGATTCTGTGAAGTTTGGAAGGTAGGAGACGAGGTAATGGCAGAAGTAAAGCTGTGAGGACGGGGCGTGAGTCTTAAAAGCGAATGTAATGAAGCGAGACGTTTCTTAAATATAATTAGAAAATATAACCGATCCTTTCAGATAACCTCATTTGGTGTGCATGTAGAAAATTATATACCATAGTTTCACCTACTTTTACGATTCAAGGTCAAGTTTATCATAGAATTAGTGTTTTGTTTCCACCAGATTATCACCAGCGTAAGTTCCTACAAATTTACTTCATAGTGGAAGAAACCAATGAAGCAGAATGTAGGCCTAATGATATACTAGGAGTGAAAAAGAGGTATTATTATTTAGAGAATATTGGAGAAATATAACCATCTATTAACCGCTTTTAAAATGCTTTGGAGAAAATGACAGAAGGAGATTACAAACTACAGATCCACGTAGACCGTACGCCAAGTGGGGAACGCCAGAACCGATTCAGGGAACCACTGATAATTGATGTAGCTCACTGATCACGTGCCAATATTACGTGTGTTGTGGGCCTTCAACGACTCAAATTAAACTCGGCAATGAGTACAGAGTGACGTATATTGAAACATTAATATTACTTTTATCTATTATATTATCAAAGTCTTCATAACAAAATATTCATAGGAAAGATAATACCATTATGATCTCGAGCAGAAACAGTTTACGAGTAATAATCAGTTACAGAGAGAGGAAGTTCATAATGCTTCGTTAAAACCTGATATTGCAAAACCGGAGCCATACTCCGTGCTTGATACTTTCGAATGCCTGTTTTACCGTCTTGGCACCTTACACTATTTAGAGAACGGTCTTTTGAGCGAAGTTGTCAAAAAATTTTTGAAAAAATTCACCATGCCGTGGAAGCGGGCAAGACCTTTACACTTGTGGGTATCGGGAATTAGAGAATGGATGCACCCTCCTGGTATCAACAGTGACGCAGAGGTGCAGGTTACTGTACGCCAGCTGTAATTTCTTGGAGTTCACAGTTAATTTGGCTCTCCTAAACCTAGTACAAACTTCTTTCACTTGCTGTACATGTCTCCAATTATTTGAGCCATTAATTGGTATAGAACTGCCATCAACGTGGAGAGCCCAACCGGTTCATTTTGGGATTCACAGATATTCCAGTCGGTAGAGAATGCTGTTGCCAGCGTCGATTTATTGGCCAACGGAAGCTACTTCGTTAGTTCGTTTTGGTTTTCTGTGCAAAGACTGCTTTGATGCAGTTCTCCATGCTGATCTATCCTGTGCATGCCTCTTCACGTCAAAGTAACTACCGCATCCCGCATCCCTCTGAATTTGCATAATGTATTCATTTCTTGGTCTCACTTTATGATTGTTATCCTCCACGCTTCCGTCCATTACAAAGTTGGAGGAACATTGATGCCTCAGAACGTATCCTACCAACCCATACCTTCTTCTAGTCAAGTTGTTCCACAAATTCCTCTTCTCCCAAATTATATTCAGTGCCTGCTCATTAGTTACGTTATCTACCCATAATATTTTCAGCATTCTTCTCTAGCACCAAATTTCAAAAGCTTCTATTCTCTTTTTGTCTAAAGTGTTTATCGTCCATGTTTCACTTCCACACATTGCTACACTCCAAACAAATACTTTCAGAAAAGACTTCATAGTACTTAAATTTATACTAGATGGTGACAAATTTCTCTTCTTCAGAAACGCTTTTCTTGCCATTGCCAGTCTACATTTTATATCCTCTCTATTTCGACCATCATAAGTTATTTTGCTGCCAAATAATATAACTCGCCTACTGCTTTAAGTATCTCATTTCCTAATCTATTTCCACCAGCATCACCTGATTTATTTCGACTATATTCCATTTCCTCGTTCTGCTTATGTTGATGCTCATCTCATATCCTCCTTTCAAGGCACTGTCCATGACGTTCAGTTCCTCTTCCTAGTCCTTTGCTGTCACTGAAACAACAACGGTGTCATCGGTAAACCTCAAGGCTTTTTTCTCTCTAAATTTTAGTTCCTACATCCAATTTTTCCTTTGTTTCCTTTACTGCTTACTCAGTATACGGATAGAATAACATAGGGGATAGGTTACAATCCTGTTTCACTTGCATCTCAACCACTGCTTCCCCTTCTTCCCCTCAACTCTTATAACTGCCGTCTGGTTTCTGTACATATTGTATGCAGCCTTTCATTCCCTGTATTTTACCCCTCCCACCTTCAGAATTTTAAAGAGAGTATTGCAGTCAACATTGTCAAAAGCTTTCTCTAAGTCTACAAATGCTATAAACGTAGGTTTGCATTTTCTTTGCCTATCTTCTAGAATAGGTCGTAGTCAGTATTGTGTCGCGCGTCCCTACATTGCAACAGAATCCAAACTGATTTTTCCCAAGGTCGGCTTCTTCGAGTTTTTCCACTTGTCTATAAAGAATTCGTGTTAGTGTTTTGCAACCATGACTTATTAAACTGATAGTTCGGTAATTTTCACGCATGTCTTCACCTGCTTATTTTGGAATTGGAGTTATTATATCCTTCTTAATGTATAAGGGTATTTCGCCTCTCCCGTACAATTGGATCACCAGATGTTAGAGCTTTGTCATGGCTGGCTCTCCAAAGGCTGTCAGTAGTTCTAACGGAATGTTCTCTACTCCCGGGGACTTGTTTCGACTTAAGTCTCCCACTGTTTTGTCAAATTCTTCACGCAGTACCGTATTTCCCATCTTAACTTCATCTACGCTCTCTTCCATTTTCATAATATTGCCCGCAAGTACATCACCCTTGTGTAGACCTTCTATATACTCCTTCCATCTTTCTGCTTTTCCTTCCGTGCTTAGGACTGGTTTCCCATCTGAGCTCTTCATATTCATACAGCTGGTTCTCTTTTCTCCAAAGTTTCCTTTAATTTTGCTGTAGGTGTCATCTGTCTTACCCCTAGTGATATGTGCGTCTATATCCTAAGATTTATCCTTTAGCCATTCCTGCTTAGCCATTTCCCTCTTCCTGTCGATCTCATTTTTGATACGTTTGTATTCCTTTTCGCCTGCTTCGTTTACTACATTTCATTTTTATATTTTCTCCTTTATCAAGTAAATTCAGTATCTCGTGTGTTACCCCTGGATTTCTATTAGCCCTCGTCCTTCTGCCTAATTGAACATCTGCTGCCTTCATTATTTAATTTTTCAAAGTTACCTGTTCTTCTTTTACTGCATTCATTTCCCCTCTCCTTGTTAACCGTCCCCTAAAGCTCCCTCTAAAACTCTCTATAAACTCTTGTTCTTTCAGTTTATCCATATCCCATCTCCTTAAATTCCCACCTTCCACAGTTTCTTCAGTTTTTATCTTCACTTCGTAACCAATAAATTGTGCTCATAGTCCATATTTGCCCCTGGAAATGTTTTACCATTTACAACCTGGTTCCAAAATCTCCGTCCTACCATCATATAATCAATCTGAGACCTTATGGTGTCCCCAGGCGTCTTCCAAGTCAAATACCTTATTTCATGCTTTATAAGCTAAATGTTTGCTATGATTAAGTTACGCTTCGTGCGAAATTCTGCCAGGCGAATTCCTCTTTCATTCTTGCCCCCAGTCCTTATTCACCTACTACTTTTCCTTCTCTTCCTTTTCGTGCTATCGAATTCCAGTTTCCTGGGTCTATTAAATTTTTGTCTCCCTTAACTGTCTGAATCATTCCCTTTATCTCATCACACATTTCTTCAGTCGCTTCATCATCTGCGGAGCTAGTTGGCACATAAACTTTTACTACTGTGGACTTCGTGTTTGTCTGGCTACAATAATGCGTTCACTATGCTTCTTATAGTAGCTTACCCGCATTCTATTTTCTTACTCGTTACTAAACCTGTTACTGCCCAACCCCTATTTTATTTTGTATTTATAACTCTATATTGACCTGACCAAAAGTCCTGCCACCGAAATTCACTAATTCCCACTACATATAACTTCAACGTATCCATTTCCATTTTTAAATTTTCTAACCTACCTGTCAGTTTAAGGGATTTGACATTCCACGCTCCAATCCGTAAAACGCAGATTTTGTTTGTCATGCTAACGATTTGTCCTCGTATATATTCCACCTCCCCTTCCCCGTCCCCCTCGGAGATGCGAATGGGGCACCATACTACCTCTGCTGTCCTCCCAAGAGGACACCATCATCGTACAGGGAAGCTGCATGCCCTCGGGAAAAATTACTGCTTTTGTTTTCCCTTGCTTCCAGCCATTCGCAAAACCATCATAGCAATGCTGTTTTGGTTGATGTTACAAGGCCATTTCAATCAAGCATCCAGACTGTTGCCACTGCAACTACTGAAGAGGCTCCTGACCTTCACGTTCCAAGTACACAGTCCAATTCTAAGTTTGACTCACACTTATCCTTTATTATTCAGTGAAGTACTATTGACTGCTCTGTATCATTCTCCTCCCTGGTTTAATGGCGGCCGTTAACAATAGCTGCCAGTGTGTTAATGTGTCAGGATTGGCGAGGAAGGGATAACAGTAGGCACTTATTGAGGTGATGAAAAACATTTTATAAGAGCTAGGAACGGCCCCGACTGTACAATTGCTTCGAACCCCTTTTCACTAACTATAGTTATTGGACTACCTGAATCGAACAAGGCGTGTACCGGTTCTTCATTGACACTACAACATCTTAATGGTAACTTCATCTCGTTGGTCTGTGCAAGACCATGTGTATTTGCAAATAAGAGTCTGCAGTTCGGATTCATTAATGTGACCTCCTTCCACTGGAATAATTCTCCTTTCCATTTTGTATCCCTACTGTGCCTGCCATGACCCCCACATTCTCAACACTGATTTCGTCCTTTTTCCCCTACATCCATTAGTGTTGTTACCTGCCTGCCAATCTCTTGGCGTTTCCTTGTACAGACTTAGTCTTAATTCCGTCAAGGTATGACCGCTTGTACCGCATCCTGAATATATTGCTGGAAATTGCCTCTAGCCCTAACTACTACCAACCGCAATTTTTACCGTAATGGTACCCCAATTGCTTCAATTTGATACTCAATCTTTGCTAAAAAAATCCACCGAACGCTATATGTCTCCTACCGTATCACATGATATCACCACATAACCTATTAACAGATGCTTTAAAGGATTGAACAATTAAGATACACATTTATTCGAGGTTTCACCGCTAATGCTGACACATTAATCAGTTCCCGCAATTCAGCAATTTGCTTTGAAATGCCTCTCTCCGTTCAGCAGGCAATTCCACCAAATCGTCCACTTTCTGCGAATAATGATCTACTTTAGCTTGCAATTTGCAAACTTGCGAGGGTTTTGGTCTCGAGTTAGCAAATTACTGCCTTGTCTGATTAACTTCCGCGAACGCTACGTTAACAGCGGTGGCAGCTAAACTCATCCGTTCTACGCCCTTTGGGATGATATAAATTGGTAGTTCCATATCCTGGTAGAAACTTTACCGTATCTCGTTGATATATTCTTGCCTATGAACGCTTCCTCTCCGCAGCTCACATATTACCTGCGCTTTTCCCAGATACGTAATGTGTCTTACAGTTGTTGATGTCATTTTGAAAGACTTGAACTACAATTTAGAAGTAAATAGTAAAGTTACAATTGATCAGTAAACTAAAAATAATGTCACTGTGCACTAATTCGCCTATTGTTACGGCCTGCTACAATCTGTGCCGTGTAACTTCAACCACTCAAATTAAACTCGGAAAATTATCAAAACATTAATATCACATTGATCAATATGTGACCAAACTCATCATAACAAAATCATCATAGAAAAGATAGCGAGCAGGAGCAGTTTATGAGCAATAATCAATTGTAGAAAGGTGAATTCCCCTTCATTTCCACTTGAATTTCAAAGCGAAGGCACAGGATTCCCTAAATCTTATTTCTACATATATAATGCATGTTACATTTCACAGTAATAACAACCAAGTAATACTAACAGGGCATATATGACACCAAAACGAGGGCCGCTCAGAATTATTCAAATACAGATATTAAAGTGAATACTTCATGTGATCCCAGTGGTTGTACATCCACACATCTCTATATTATAACTTTCTACTGAGGGCTTCCTGCACTCTTCTTGGAAAACTTCCATTTAGTATCAGTTACAGCATCACTAAAACGTAAAACCAATCCTAGCATTGCTAAAATCGAAAACTATAACTTAATTCATTCATTACCAAATTTGAAATCGCATTAATGTAAAACATAAGGAGTATAAAGATAGAAAACAAACATTAAAATACAGCACTCTAAGATCGGCCATATGCCTCGTGCAGTTGCATTTTCTGTTACAGGCGTGGTACAGTTCTACTCATCTAACCGTCGTTATTTATTCGGGCCTTGGTGTTTACTGTCCACATAGATAACAGGTAGTTACCATGTCTAACGTTGATCTAAAACAGATATTATACAACACACCTCCTGCTGAGAGCAAGATACAAAGAAATCCACATGACATAATTAGCACTTCACAGTTAGGTCAAAATGATTCAATTTCAAAATGCACTATAACCCAGTTCCCACGTCACTGTACTGTGAACTGTATAGTCACTCCACAGCATTCTCACTAACCCAATAGATAAACAACCACCAGTAACGCCTGTTCCATTATGTGATTTCTCTATTGCTAAGAGACGAGACAGAGAGCAACCACACCGTCAATGAGTTAGCAGCAAAAGACATCGACAGTAATTAATGAATGACACCAGTTCAGAACAGCAAATTCCCTCCATAAAGAATTACTCCAAAGGGCTACCACATAACAGTCCCTGGACTCAGCTCAACTGTACTACAGAACAAGAAGCTGTTCCCATCTACTAAATCCCATGAAAGAAAAACATACCGTCATGTCCACGCTATATGAGCCTCGTTCCTCTCTGAAGGCAGTGACTCACAGATGGAGTCACAGTAATCACAACAAGTTTTTAAAGTCATTCACACAACACTGACTGCCGTAGTCTCATTTGTTACTCACACATGTTCTGTCTTGTACTACCACATATACAGTCCGCACCGGCTTGTTACCGCCCCTCAGTGCCCCATGTAAGAACGGTTCTCATTGCCGCTGCTGTCCACCAAGCGATGCACGACATGTAGCCGATCGACGGCAACAAACCTACGATAGGCTTTGATATGACAACTGGACCACACCTCATGGGTGTCACAGAGTTGGCAATAGAATTGCCAGTTTCCATCAGACGCCAATAGCAATCGTGTGGTATCTGACGGACACAATGGTACGCGCCCACTGAGAGACACCTCGTGCAGCTTGGTAGTACTAACACCCCTGCAGCGCGATATAGCACGGCTGGCGACAGACACCAGCCTACTTGCACTGGGGGACTTTACTTGGTGTGTTTACTTTAGGAAGCCTCTTCCTTGCTGACTTTATGATAGCTGGACTCCCTCGCGGCATTATTTGTAATAAGCCCTCATACGCTTGGATACATACGCGTTATCTAAATCTTTCGTTTACTATAATAAATTGTTTACTAATCATTTCTGTGCCTTTTCAGCTTTGTTATGACGACAGTTGCCCCAGCACTCTGTAACCCACAACTTCTAGGCATTCTGTACGCAATCATATACCACATACACTTTGTGATCAAAAGTATCCGGACACCTGGCTGAAAATGAATTACATATTCGTGGCGCCATCCATCGGTAATGCTGCAATTCAGTATGGTGTTGACCCACCCTTAGCCTCGATGACAACTTCCACTCTCGCAGGCATACGTTAAATCAGGTGGTGGGAGGTTTCTTGGGGAACAGCAGCCCATTCTTAACGGAGTGCTTCACTGAGGAGAGGTATCGACATCCGTCGGTGAGACCTGCCACGAAGTAGTCGTTCCAAAACATTCCGAAGGTGTTCTGTAGGATTCAGGTCAGGACTCAGTAGGCCAGTCCATTACAGGGATGTAATTGTCGTGTAACCATACCGCCACAGGCCGTGCATTATGAATAGGTGCTCGATCGTGTTGAAAGATGCAATCGACATCCCCGTATTGCTCTTCAACAGTGGGAAGCAATAAGGTGCTTAAAACATCAATGTAGGCCAGTCATGTGATGGTGCAAAACAAAACAACAGGGGTCCCCCTCCTTGAAAAACACGACCACGCCATAACATCACTGCCTTCGAATTTTACTGTTGGCACTGCACAAGCTGGCAGAAGACGTCCACCGGACATTCGCCATCCCAAAGCCTGCCATCGGATCGCCACATTGTGTACCGTAATTCGTCACCCCACACAACAATTTTCCACTGTTCAATCGTCCAATGTTCACGCTCCTTACACCAAGACAGGCGTCGTTTGGCATTTACCGGCGTGATGTGTGGCATATGAGCAGCCGCTCGACCATGAAATCCAAGTTTTCTCACCTCCCGTCTAATTGTCATAGTATTTGCAGTGAATCGTGATGCAGCTTGGAATTCTGCGTGATGGTCTGGATAGGTGTCTGCCTATTACACATTACGACCCTCTTCAACTGTAGGCGGTCTCTGCCAGTCAACAGACGAGATCAGCCTGTACGCTTCTGTTCTGTACATTTCACTTCACGTTTCCGCTTCACTACAGGAAACAGTGGACCGGAGGATGTTTAAGAGTGTGGAAATCTTGCATAAAGACGTATGACATAAGTCACATCCAGTCACCTGACCACGTTCGATGTCCTTGAGTTCCGCGGAGCGTCCCATTCCGCTCTCTCACGATGTGTAATGACTACTGAGGTCGCTGATACGGAGTAACTGCCAGTAGGTGGCAGCACAATGCATCTAATACAAAAAAACGTATGTTTTTGGGGAATTCCGGGTACTTTTGATCGCGTACTGTACCCGGTGAAATAGTTCTGATCCTATTTGTGGCCATTTTCAAGACGAGTTTACTTCTTCCTGTTGTCTTTTTGCTTGGATTTTGCTGTTAGTGATTGTTTTCTGTTTCCCCACTTTTTGCCTTGCTTGGATCCCTTCTGTTCTAGGATCCGTAGTTTCTGCTCGTCCACCACTTATTTCTTTCTCTATACTGTTTTTAAAATTTTGCTGCTTTATTTCTGCACTGCTCAGTATAAATTGGCTATAACACGGCAATCGCCTGCTGCACCGCCTACACTTGATCTAACTCTGTTTCAGAGACAAAAACAGACCGAACTACTTGAAGTGATTAATCGCTTCGTGATAGCTCAGATGACTTCATACTTGACGTCGGACACAACGGCAGGGCCACCACCAGCACCGCCTGCGTATGTGCCACCCTTTCGTCAGTTTTCGTGGTGAAGGAAGACTGGTCAGAGTACCCGGCGCAATTCAGCTTGCGTCCGGCCATCCTGATTTACGTATTCCGTGATTTCCCCATACCGTTTCAGGTAAATGCTGGGATGGCTCCTGTGAAAGTGCATGCCGACTTCCTTCCGATCCTTCCCTATTCATAGCAGAAGTGGCGGCTGCCTGTTACAAATTCTTCAGGCTAGGTACCCGAAGACAGACATATTGTCAGTGCGTGACTGACTTGCAAGACCTTCCTAGACAGTGTGGATTCGAATGTGCCTGTGGCAAGCATTACAGTGATACAACTATATGTGATGTCATCACGCACACTGGACTCTGGATTTTTCGAAGAGATCATTAAATACCAGGACCCGTCCTTGCAACAGGTTCTGGCGGTTCTAGACGATCAGTATTCCTGCGAAAGTGCAGCAGACTGGTTTGAGGCAGCGCTTGCTTGTTCTGTAGATAGCCACAACAAATAGGCCTCAAAGTTGACTCGCAAACGGCGGTCCGGCCGGCCACAGCCACAGAGCACGTGTAAACACAAGCCTCGTCTGGCATAAAATGTGAAGTTGTGCCCCATGCTATAATAAGGCATACGCTCCCCTATTTATCCCCTCGTGTAAAGCGGCTTAGTTTTTCTGCTGCAGGCAGGCGCATGTACAAAAGCTTAAGGCATACTCTTCTGCTACTCCTACATGCAGTTCACAACCAATGTGTAGTGTGGTTCAGATGGTTCAAATGGATCTAAGCACTATGGGACTTAACATTTGCCGCCCGGAGAGGCCGAGCGGTTCTAGGCGCTACAGTCTGGAACCGCGCGACCGCTACGGTCGCTGGCTCGAATTCTGCCTCGGGCATGGATGTGTGTGATGTCCTTAGGTTAGTTAGGTTTAAGTAGTTCCAAGTACTAGGGGACTGATGACTTCAGTCCCTTAGTGCTCAGAGCCATTTGAACCATTTGAACTTAACATTCGAGGTCTTCAGTCCCCTAAACTTAGAACTACTTAAACCTAACTAATCTAAGGACATCACACACATCCATGCCCGAGGCAGGATTCGAACCTGCGACCGTAGCAGCAGTGCGGTTCCAGACTGAAGCGCCTAGAACCGTTCGGTCACAGCGGCCGGCATGTGTAGTGTCTTTTCCAAATCCCACAGTGCCGTTTGCGCAAAACAATATTGCAAGATCCATTCAGGAGAGGCTCCCAGTTCATGTGCAGTGCTACGTGAGGACAAAAAACTGTTCCTGTCTGTTACTGTTGTTGGACAGTCAATCGGTCTGCAGTTTGACACTGGAGCTTGAGTGAGTTTGCTCAACCGCAGCACATACTAAAATCTTGGCTATTCTAAGTTGTCTTCATCGCTACGTAAGCTGATGGCGTATAATGGCCAAAATATTCCTGTCTTAGGCACTGTTAGCCTTTCTGCAAGTTTCCGCAATTTGAGGAAGACAGTGAATTTACATTGCTTTTCTCCCGAGAAAATGCACACTTAATATTTGTCTGGTTTAAGTATTCAGAACTGTGTAGTTTCTGCTTCCTCCTTTGATCCTCAGGATAGTATTGTTGAGTTCTCAGTAGAATACCAGGATTTATTATCTGAGGGTTTAGGCAAGGCCAGTAATTTTGTTTTCCGCGTCACAGTGAAGGACAATGCACAGAGTTGCCTTGTTAGAGCCCGTCGTGTTCGAGAAGAGGCGCCTCAAGAATTTACTGCTTTTCAAGACAGTGGGGTGGTATTATTCATTATTGTCAGTGAGTGGGTGTCCCCTCTTGTTATTCTAAAGAAGCGGTCCGGGAGACTCAAGTTGTGGGCCGATTTCAAGAAAACATTGAATTCTCAAACACTTACTGACAATTATCCTTTGCCGTGCCCAGAAGATTTATGGATAATTGGGTAACAATCGTTACTTTTCCAAAAACTGATTTGCGAGATGCTTATTTGCTAATCCCTCTGAACGAGCAGTCACATCAGGTCTGTGCCATTAACACTCATCTGGACCTCTTCAAATTTTTGAGACTGACATTTGGCAGTGCCTCCACGCCTGCCATATTGCAGTGCTTTGTGGATCAACTGACTGCAAAAGATCCTTATTGCTCAAATTATTTGGATGACATTCTCATCTCAGTTCGCACTCCTGAGGAACAGTTTAACAATCTTTGCACTCTGTTTAAAATGTTGTCTGAAGTTGTTCTCAAAAGTAACAGAGACAAATGTGTGTTTTTTCAGACTTAAACTGAATATTACACGTCATTTACAGCCAGTGTGTTCACCCGTAACAATCCCGTTTAACTTCCACCGCTGACCTTCTCCCCCACACAATGTGCGGTAATTACAGTATATGTTAGGGAAGTTGACATATTACATTAAGTTTATTCCTAACGTCATTCAAATCGCATCTCTATTGCACCGCTTGTGCAGGACGAATGTTCCTTTTTTTTTAGTCGGAAGAGTGTCAGTCCAATTTTCTGGAGTTGATGGAGGCTTTGCTTAGGGATTGATGCACTTTTCCCTTTCATCCAGCCCAGTCTGTGATCTTGGCTGTGGATGACTCCTCTTATGATATCGGTGCAGTTTTGGTGCATCAGTTTGGTGCTGTTAATAGGCCGAGTGCCTTTGCTTCGAAGTTCTTGAACAAACCTCAGTGTAATTAGTCGAAAATTAAATTTTACTTGCTGACTGACCTTAAACCTCTACAGCCTTTGCTTGGTCCTTCTCCATCAGTCCCAACTCGCACAGTGCAGCAGTTGCAACGGTCGCTCATCTTTTGTCAAATTACCAATACGAGATGGCGTATCGCCCCACTTGTAAGCATGCCAATACAGATGCTCTTCTTCGCCTCCCTGTTCGCCCAAGTTCAGATGCTGTATGTACGCACAAAACTCCGGTGCTTTGCATAGCTTTCCACTTATTTACCCAGGTTGCAGCAGCGGACCCTAATTTGCCGATTCACCTGCGTTCCACCCGCACTGGTTGGCCGCTTTCACCCAGATTGACTTGTAGCTCTGTGATTTGCCAATATTTTGCCTGTAGGCACAGCCTTGCAGTTCTAAGAGGTGTAATTTTGCTGCATCCCGATAATGACCATACACATGGTGTGATTCCCCAGACCTCCACCCTGACGTGCTTCTATGGTACAACAAGGACAGTGTGTCATTATTCGAATCAAGCAGTTGGAGCGAGATCATTGCACTTGGCACAGTGTGGATGGGCAAATTAAATAGCTAACTTCTCAGTGCCAGGTCTGAGCTAAACTTTAGTCAGTCTCCCCCGAGCAGTTCTTTGAATGGCTCCAACTTCAAGTAATTTGACCACGTTTGCAACTGGGTTTCGCTGGTCCTTACTGGAATGCACATTGGCTCATCATCATTGACGCTTCCCTTTTGGTACTATGGCTAGCTCGATAATCCAGCCTTTCTCGTGGACCTTTTGCCTCCAGGGTTTGCCTGAAGTGATAGTCACTCACAACAGACCTCAGATTGTTACTGCTTAAACAGTCTTTTACAGATTCTAGCATCAACCGTGCCAACAGTGCACCATTCGACCCACAATCCAAAGGCGTAGCTATACGCTTTTGTATGAACATTTATGCAACAGATGGACAAACTTCGTGCCTCCGACGTTTGCGATCAAGCTCTGTTGGTTTTTATACCTTCCTATTGCTCCCATCTCCGCGACGGCACGTCGCCGGCGTAGTTGTTACATATCGTAGACAGCGCCACCACACCTTGCTTCAGTCGCTTCACTCGCCAGGGGGGGGCAGTGCCCTCTCTGCCCAGAAAGGGAAAGCGTTAAACTGAGGATTCGGCCTTTTACAGATTGTATAGCGGGTGTAAGTCCTGGGAGCGAGACATCATTTTAAATTTGCCTGGACGTTGTACGCCCCTCCTGTGCCCGCCAGGGTAGCCGAGAGCGCTAACGCGCTGCTTCCTGGACTCGGGTAGGCGCGCCGGCCCCGGATTGAATACGCTCGGCGGATTAACGACGAGGGCCGGTGTGCCCGCGGTCTGGATGTGGTTTTTAAGCGCTTATCCACATCCTGCTAGGTGAATACCGGACTGGTCCCCACGTTCCGCCTCAATTACACGCATCACAGACATTTGAAACATGTCCGCACTATTTCACGATTTACACTCGACGCAGACAGTTGGGGTACACTGATTCCGTCTTGGGCGGTACGGGGTGGTGGCAGGAAGGGCATCCAGCCATCCCTAAAACTAACATTGTCAAATCCGTTGTAACCATGCAAATCCTGCGATTGCTGCGAGACTATGGCGTAAGCGACAGCGGCAGAAAGAGTTGTACGTCCCTCCTGCAGGGACACTGAGGATTGCTAAGAAGCCACCAGAATCAAATTCGTCCATGCGAATTACCCGTAGACCGGCCCCTCCACCCGGCAGCTATACTTCATGCCGCCATTGGTCTCTCTGCAGTCATCGAGATGCCTCCGTCTTCGTTTGCTGCCCTGTCTCTGGATGTGGGACGGAACCTCCTCCCAGTTTTTCAGCTGATGTTGGCGGGCGGGCTCAGCGCGTATGCTGGGGCATGGATGGGTGCTCGGCACTAGGTTAGCTTCGACTTCAGTCTCCACATTGCCACTTGCGTCTAGTCCTCCTCCCTGTTGTCGTTCACTCATCTACACCTCACGACCACAGTGAAGAGGTTTGGGGCTGTGCGGAGGGAGGATGTGGTATCAAGCATTGATGCCACCCCACGTTGAAGGAAGTCTTTGAAGGAGAGATAAGGTATCTCATATTGATAGCACCCCCGGGCATTGCGAACTTGACAACGGAATTGAAAACGTTCGGTCGGGATCTGGTGGACCCAGTGCTGCACGCCCACGGACCCATGCCTCCAGTGGCTTGGTGCTACGAGCGCCCTCTGCCACCGTGATATAGGATGGCCGCTGGCGGACACTCAACTCAAATGCGGTATGGGTGACGTCTATACGGTGCATATCGGCAACATGGAATGCTCCTGCTTCCGGATGATGCTATACCATGTTCGATGTCGATGCTTCAGCACGAAATTGCTTAAGAAATACGGTGAGATCGGCTGGCAATGACTTGCGTTGAGCTCTAGATAAAAGTTGTTCTTTCATAAGACCTCTAGAGATAAATACGACTTTGCGAAGTTATTAATCGCTTTGTCAGGGAGAACAATATTTGTGAATTAATTACTTCAGTGTTTAAAGTATCTCCGGATTTAATTCCACGCCCATTGTGAACAGGGATTGCTTGAACTAGACCATTCCATCATGCTGTACTACAAACACTGCACATCCAATTTCGCTTGTCTTGCTTGGGAAAATTTCTGGAGCAATTTCATGTCTGGACTTCCTCATTGCACTAATGCAAGTGATTTTCTCCTGCAGCTAGTATTGAGAAAGGAAGTAGCTTGTGTAAAAGTTGTCAGTTATGAAGTTCCTGGTCGAGTTTTCTATAAGTACCGCAAGTCTCTTCACTATATCCTCAGGAGTATTAGACAGCCGATATTGCTCTCCTGGTTGCATTCTGCAGTAAACCTCCAGATTATTGCAATAAAATGTTTTTGCATCACATACTGCTAACATTGTTATCCCATATTTAGCTAGTTTGCTGCGTACGTACTTAGCCCATACACAGCGGCCTTTCCAGAGGGTGAAGCATTGAATCCATTGTGGTGAATTCATGCAGGCTGTTATTACTTTGACAGCAACAAATGCATCCAATAGTGTACGAACTGTAGGCAACATGTCGGTTTTTCTTCTGTCGTATCTAGTTTCCATTTCATCAAACCGCTTACGGCGTAGAGGAAACAGAAACCTTCTGTAACTCATTGCACCCCTAAGCAGTTATATTCCTTTTCCATCTGCCACCCAGAGTTCCAGTGCATTGGATGAGGGCCTTTCCTTGTTCCAGTAAAAAACAAATCCCAAATGCAAACATTATTTCGTGTGTTGATGTCACTTTATTATCTATTCTGAACGAGAACTGACGTGTTTCTCGCTGTCTATTAATATAACGAGTTTGTATAGTTCACGATTTCATCAATAATCAAAGTCAGTTACTTTCAGGAAAGCTCTAACTTCAACAGTTACATCCATCATATTTCGCTTTGGGCCTGGTAGAATTTTCACAATGTTTTTCCCCTGGATTTTGACGTTTAGCACACTCGCTTTTACACTAAAGCGTAGCTTTGTCTTTTCCAATAAAGAACACCCGCACATCTGCTATCTCTTCAAGATCATTATCATCCACATCTTAAGGTTCAGATTCATAGCCTTAGTCTTCATAATCAATGTTCTCATCATACAAATTCGATTAACTTTCTTCCATGCGTGAAAAGCCTGGATAAACTTCATCATGACTTTCTTCGAGTAGTTTGCGAATTTTCTCGTCTGCTACACCCTTTGAATTGAAATAAAACATCACAAGAAATGAAATGAATAAATAAATTCAGATGACAGTATAATCAAATTAACGTTTAATATGCATCTGTACAAAATAAAAAGAACAATGCATAAGTATATTCAACTTTTTATTACACTTATCACTGCATACATAGTGCTGGAACAAAGCTTGCAATTGACACAAAAGCAGGCGCACGTTATATTCTTTACAACATTCGACACCTCGTTGATTACAATTCAGAAAAAAAACTGAGAAAGCTAACCAAAGTAACTGAAGCCGAGTTAACATTGTCAAGAAAACATCAACAGTGGCATACACGGGAGCGATGGTTCAATAGATCAAAGTTAAGTCATCGATTAGGCATAAAAACGGCTCCTGTTGTACTTTTTACAACAGCGCTCCCGCTCGAGAGATAAATCCTAATAATATGGGCTCGATGGTGATGCTACCCTATTGCTTTGTGAACAGTCCACGGTACCTGCATGATTATACTCAAGACACATTAACCTACGTCCACATGTATTGTACTCCTGATTAATTAATAACCTTCACATGTAAACCAGCACAGAAGGAAGTAGTCTACGAACTATTACCAGAACAGGCTGTTATTGATAGACATGATGTAATTGCGAGAGATTTTAGGCAAAAAGTAAAGAGGTTATGTCAATTTTAACTAACGAATACTATGTGGAAAAATGATACATTTTAAATATTGCGTTTAGTAGCAAAAGCACGGTTTACCGAATGTACATATTTTACTTTGGTTAAAAGAGAAATTGAGATCAAATCAAGCTGATAACATCATCAGTGCAGAAATACTGATTCAACTATTGATAAGACAATACAGAAAATTGTTGTAAAAAATATGAACCATGGCCCAATGGCTCTAACAACCCTACGACTCCCTGCAAGAAAGATGGACAATGCATGAGAGAGTTGCCACGTACGGTTTATAAGGAGACAGTACATAATGAAAACGAATATCCTCTGTACTGGCAAAGAGCACCCCAGACGGTGGTCGAACGCCAATGATAAAACTTCGAAATTGCATTAACGTCGATAATAGTTGGGTACTCCCCTATTGTCTAATTTTGGGAATATTGTTTGACGTCCGTATCAATCTGGAGTTTTGCAGTTCAGTGCATGCTGTTACTGTAAATACACTCCTGGAAATGGAAAAAAGAACACAGTGACACCGGTGTGTCAGACCCACCATACTTGCTCCGGACACTGCGAGAGGGCTGTACAAGCAATGATCACACGCACGGCACAGCGGACACACCAGGAACCGCGGTGTTGGCCGTCGAATGGCGCTAGCTGCGCAGCATTTGTGCACCGCCGCCGTCAGTGTCAGCCAGTTTGCCGTGGCATACGGAGCTCCATTGCAGTCTTTAACACTGGTAGCATGCCGCGACAGCGTGGACGTGAACCGTATGTGCAGTTGACGGACTTTGAGCGAGGGCGTATAGTGGGCATACGGGAGGCCGGGTGGACGTACCGCCGAATTGCTCAACACGTGGGGCGTGAGGTCTCCACAGTACATCGATGTTGTCGCCAGTGGTCGGCGGAAGGTGCACGTGCCCGTCGACCTGGGACCGGACCGCAGCGACGCACGGATGCACGCCAAGACCGTAGGATCCTACGCAGTGCCGTAGGGGACCGCACCGCCACTTCCCAGCAAATTAAGGACACTGTTGCTCCTGGGGTATCGGCGAGGACCATTCGCAACCGTCTCCATGAAGCTGGGCTACGGTCCCGCACACCGTTAGGCCGTCTTCCGCTCACGCCCCAACATCGTGCAGCCCGCCTCCAGTGGTGTCGCGACAGGCGTGAATGGAGGGACGAATGGAGACGTGTCGTCTTCAGCGATGAGAGTCGCTTCTGCCTTGGTGCCAATGATGGTCGTATGCGTGTTTGGCGCCGTGCAGGTGAGCACCACAATCAGGACTGCATACGACCGAGGCACACAGGGCCAACACCCGGCATCATGGTGTGGGGAGCGATCTCCTACACTGGCCATACACCACTGGTGATCGTCAAGGGGACACTGAATAGTGCACGGTACATCCAAACCGTCATCGAACCCATCGTTCTACCATTCCTAGACCGGCAAGGGAACTTGCTGTTCCGACAGGACAATGCACGTCCGCATGTATCCTGTGCCACCCAACGTGCTCTAGAAGGTGTAAGTCAACTACCCTGGCCAGCAAGATCTCCGGATCTGTCCCCCATTGAGCATGTTTGGGACTGGATGAAGCGTCGTCTCACGCGGTCTGCACGTCCAGCACGAACGCTGGTCCAACTGAGGCGCCAGGTGGAAATGGCATGGCAAGCCGTTCCACAGGACTACATGCAGCATCTCTACGATCGTCTCCATGGGAGAATAGCAGCCTGCATTGCTGCGAAAGGTGGATATACACTGTACTAATGCCGACATTGTGCATGCTCTGTTGCCTGTGTCTATGTGCCTGTGGTTCTGTCAGTGTGATCATGTGATGTATCTGACCCCAGGAATGTGTCAATAAAGTTTCCCCTTCCTGGGACAATGAATTCCCGGTGTTCTTATTTCAATTTCCAGGAGTGTACTTTAACAAAGGCAGTGATCAAGTTATTTTCAGCTTCAGAGACAAACACCTCATAAACACTATAAATGAAGTACACACACTACAGTCCGACCGTTATTTCAGCAATAACGGAGCTGAGTGGCGTCTTTTTGGTTTTCCGCTACACGAACGACATCCCACCCTAACACAGCTGACTGTTCGCTTAGAGATTAGAGTGTGGTGAAAGAGTCCATTAGAATGAAAATAATTTTTGTCTCAGTGGACATTAGGCCCGCCAATAACAATGATCACTGGTTTTTTTTGTTTTTTTTTTTGTGGAAGACACGACTTCCCAAAATGTCTTCTATACGTTGAGGTGCCGAGATATCATACCCGATTTACACTACTAAAAGTATGGGAATGTCGAATTCAGGCATTGCCTGCTCACAATAGGCCTGGTATTAAATAAGGAGATACTTTAGGTAGGGTCTATACGGTGCATATCAGCAACATTGAATGCTGCGACTTCCGGCTGATCCTACACAAGTGCGATGACCAATCTGTTTCCAAGATCTTAAGGAACACAGTGGTCAGGAAGTACTCACTCAGGGAAGTGAGTCCAAACGATTATTAGAATATGATAATCATTGGAATCTAACGCTGGAGGAGGCCATACAGTGCAGACTAGCGATCAGAGTGAGAGAGCTTTTTGCAGTACTAGTAGTAACCTGTGGGCTTTCAAATTCGCAACAAAAGTTGGAAAAATACAAAAAGAACATCTACAACTAAGCTCTGATGAAGGTGGAACAGCAAGTAACAATGATAGCTGGAAAAGATTTATCTGACTTTAGACTGAGTGAACCAAATAGAACTGAAGATGTTACTAGTGATTTACTACGGGAAAGGGGTTATGACACGATTTAATTGCAAAGTAACTCGATGCACATGTACCGCAGTCGAATGCACAACAGACAACAGTTTCCAAAAACGTTATGCAGCAAATTGAGAGTGAAAAAGATGGGTAGTTCCTTTTAGACGCTCTGGGAGGAAATTAGAAGACATTTCCTATAAATTCACTCAAAAATAGAAACGGCTCATTAAGTACTTACGCTGTCGTTGAACCTAAAACACGAAGAAAAACCTGTTTGTAACACCAGTAAAAGCAGCGATCGTTGAAGGATGTTGCAGCAATATGAGCTGTCGGTTTTCGACAAATGTACAGTGCCCCACAAAAGAACAATCAAAGCGCTAAACGTACCATGCAAGATATTAAAAAGCAAAAAAACTATCGTAGGAGGGCTGGTCGTATTATTAGCTGACGATTTGAAACAGACTTTGAGCCAATAATTAAAGGCAAATCGGCGGATTAAGTGATTGCATAATTAAAGACATTAGGCTCATGGCAACATGCTCCACAAAAGTAGTTGAAAAACAAATATGCGCATACAACTGATCAGTAACATCGAATATGGAAAATAATCGGATGCCCGTCTGAAAATTGGTCAATATCGTTTTGATTCAGATTCCGAAGGCATGTTCACATTACATAGTGAAATCTGTAAAATTGTTTACAATAGAGAAATGTTGGTACCTAAGTTTTCCTTCAACTGCAAGAAAATACGGGAAATAAAGACTGGATGTGAGAGAGGGCAATTTTGAATCTGTAGAACACATAAATGAAAAAAAGTTATGTCAGAAGTAGAATGAGATATTATAGAGTATCCCTCTGTCGATAATATTATAGACACTAAATAAGCCACGTGTTAACCTATAGAGTTCCTTTATCCTTTGGAAATGTCAGGAGTGCCTCTTCATAAACTGATGTTAAAGTTTGCTTTTCCACTCCTCTTAATGAGAAATCTCTATGAAAGCAGTTACAAATTACATACCTGGGTCGAAATATTGTTAGGGCTACAGTAATTAAAAGTCTCAGCTAAAGCTGAAAGTATTTAGATTCTACAAATCTCATTTATACTTACCTTTTCAATTTAGAAGATTACATTTCGCGCTAAAAATTGCTTTTGCAATGATCATAAATAAAGCCCAAAGGCAATCCCTCAAAGCTACCGTTGTGCATTTGTACAAAATGTGTTTCCCATGGACAGCTCTCAGTGGCGTTCTCACGTGCATACATCCCACAAAATCTGTATGTCCTTGCAAAAGAAGCCAAGACTAAGAACATTGTTTATACAAATGTGTTGACTTAAGAGCTGGCGGTAAGTAAGTGACAAGAAAGCACATTTCTTGTAGTTGTTATATTTTTATCTAAGATTGCGTATACGACAAAAAAATAAAAGCACTTTCATTATGTACTTATATAACATCACTAGAAACATTTATAATACTATATAAGCTGCTGTTCATAAAGTCCTAGAATACCTCCTAACCATCACTCGCCATAACAGAATAACTGACATGCAAGTGCAGCCCCGGGTAACAGACAGTAAGAAGTAAACTTAAAATGAAAAAAGATTTGTCTAATTTATGCAATGCGAGACTAATTTATTAGCAACAAGACAAGACGGACGCTCCATACTGAAACAGTAGACTGACACCATGTTCCACATTGCGTTCGCACTGCGCATTAGTGGCCATTTTAAACACGAATTCTCATAAAAATGAAGATTAAAGATCTTAAAACTTGTAATTAGAAAACTTGTAATTAGCGAATTTGAACCTTGAATAATTCAACACATGCCACATACGATCAGTAAAACAATTGTAGCCACACCTCACCTCTGCTGTGATGTTCGCTACTTTCAGTTTCAGTTTTCAATTTCCTTGAAATAATATCACTATACTCCTCTGTAGGCTGAACTTCCATTCTTCACGCTAGTTATTAAGTTCTCCATAGTTGTATATGTTTGAACATGAAACAGAAAATAGCATGGTTTACATACAGGTAGTGGTGAAAGTCTACTTCCAGTGAGATGTTCTATTCTAAAACATCGTATATTTAATTGTAGTTAATTGACATTAATAATATGTACTCTCATTGAAGATGACGGCCAGAAATGTAGGGTGGTATAAATTATGGAGTACGAAATGATCAGAAGACATCCAGTTACGACTGTTTACCTCAAAGGCTCCCTGTCTTTAGTTTTTGCATCCGACCAGTGAAGAAATTGCTAACGGATTTGTTACGTAGCAGTTGACCGATAAACCTGACACAGTACTTACGAAAAAATGTCTCGTGGGCTACTGACGAATAATCGGTACAAAATATCTCAAAGACCATCTGATTTAATTCAAAAGAGCGAGTCACGAGAGAACGCGATTAGCGTTCGGTCGTTCACTGGCCAACAATTCCTCAACAAATCTTACTATTTCAAGCCTGAAATAAAAGTCTAAAAACACAGTGAAACTGATTTACAAGAGAAGACATCGGTTGCAGAATGCAAACGAAATGATCGACATAACAATATATCGTACAATAAAATAATTTTTCAATCGATTTGACATACAGATTAACTTACATGATCTCCACAAAACGTCGGACAAGAGAGTAAGTAAGCCTTCAGGCTCCAGACAGAAGTGGTTTTTATTCCTTTCTCCTTTCGATTTTATATATGCTTCCTTCTGCAAGTTTCAAAGAAATTAAACCCCAATTCGGTTAAAAAATGCTGAAGTAAAAGTGTTTTTCTGTATTAAGACGTAAGTTTCAAGGATTTGCCACAAAGGTAAAAAAATGTAAACACAAAGGTAAGAAAAAGTAACACTTGACATCGTAAAATTAAAATTATCACCTCTTAACCTGTAGTTTACGAGTGATACCGTCAATGTAAACTTTGGAAATGGTGTGGGACATTAATCAACCTTGTATAACTCTTTCACTACTATCGCACAATCTGTCCTATTCCTTACTATACGAACTCTTATTTTATTATTTTTGTATAATGACTGAACTCCTTGATCAGACGTGCTGGAACTCCCATTTCCTTAACTGATTCCCACAAGATTTATCGCTTTACTTTGTCAGACGCATTCTTGTAGTCAATAAAAAAATAAATATTTGGCGGAATTCTCTTCTTTCCTCTGTTATTTTTGCCTAAGTGAAAAGACAATCAGAAAAGTATCTACCTTTTCTAAAACAATGTTGTACCTTTAATATACGTGCTTCTGCTATTGTTACTAACCTCTTGTCTATAATTTTAGCAAACAATTCGTAACGTAAATCTGGAATATTTATTTCTCGGTAATTTGAGCATTGTGATTGAAGGCCTTTCTTGTAAATAGTGCATAGCATATCTCGATGTTGTACCTCTTCCAGGTTTATCAGATCTACAGCGTCAGTAATATTTGTGTTTATTTCTGGTTCTTCTTCGTTATCATCCTATAAACATTTGCCAATGGCCTTGTCAGAGAGGTCGGAGGATCGGACAGAGTTTCAGGGCGCTCTCTCTTGTCCTTGTGATGGGAAACTGCCTCTAAAGGCGGAAGAATCAGCAATGATCAACGGCATGAGGATGCAGAAGGCAACGAAAATCACACCATTAAAGATGCATAACGTGTATCCACAGGACATGTGGCCTGTAATTGAAAATGTGTCATGAGGATCTCTCCATTGGCAAAAGGTTCCCGAATATTCCCCCATTCGGATATCTGGGAGGGGACTACCAAGGGAGGGGTGACCATGAGAAAAAGATTCAATTAGCAACATGATGAAACCTTTCAACTAATCGCAGAGTGGAATGTCAGAAGCTTGAACGTGGCAAGGATGCTATAAAATCTGAAAAGGGAAATGTAAAGCCTCAGTCTAGATATAATAGGCGTCAATGTAGGGAACTGTAAAGAAGACAAGGATTTCTGGTCAGATGAGTAAGGGTAATATTAATAGCAGCAGAAAATGGTATAACAGAAGAAGGATTTGTTATAAATAGGAAGGTAGGGCAGAGAGTGTGTTACTCTGAACCCTTCAGTTATAGGGTTGTTCTTATCAGAATCGACATCAAACCAACACCGACAAAGATGGATCAGGTATACACGCCGACGTCGCAAGGTGAAGATGAAGAGATAGAGAAAGTACAAGAGGATATTGAAAGGGTAACACAGTATGTAAAGGGGGATCAAAATCTAATAGTCATGGGGGACTGGAATGCTCTTGTAAGGAGGAGTAGAAGAAAAGGTTACAGGAGGATGTGGGCTTGAGACAAGGAATGAGAGAGGAGAAAGATGTAGGGGGGAGTAGAGGAAAAGTTTACAGGAGAATATGGGGTTGGAACAAGGAATGAGAGAGGAGAAAGACTAATTGAGTCCTGTAATAAATTTCAGCTAGTAATAGCTAGTACTTTATTCAAAAATCACAAGGTACACTTGGAAACGTCGGGTGATACGAAAATGATTTCATTTAGATTACATCAAGGTGAAGCAAAGATTCCGAAATCAGATGCTAAATTGTAGGGCGTACCCAGGAGCAAAACTATAGATTCTGATCACAATGTAGTAGTGATGAAGAGTAGGCTGAAGAGATTAGTCAGGAAGAATAGATATGCAAAGAGCTGTGATACGGAAGTACTAAGGATTGACGAGACATGTTTGAAGTTCTCTAAGGCTGTACATAGAGCAATAAGGAATAGCTCAATAGGCAGTACAGTTGAAGAGGAATGATCATATCTAAAAAGAGCAATCACAGAAGTTGGAAAGAAAAACTTAGGTACAAAGAACGTACCTGCGAAGAAACCATGGCTAACAGAAGACATATATCAAACCAATCAGAAGACTGATGACTCAAAACAAAAAACAGTGAAATTAGTTTTCACCTAATACATCATTAACTTTCTTTTCCATTCTTTTGTGTATTATTCATGTCAGCTACTTGGATGCACGTGCTGCTAAACTCATTGTGTCACAGTTCTCGCGTTTTTGTGCTCGGTATATCTTCAGTAATGTATAGATGCTATTTTTTAAAAAGTGGTGGCCTATTAACAGCCTCATAGATTCCACACAACGAACTGTAGAGACGTTTTGCTGCCATTTCCTCCAGTGCATTTAGAAATTCCAGTGGAATGGTATCTACCCCTGTGTCTTATTTCATTTCAGATCTTCAAAAGCCTTTATAGAAGATGGATCCCATATCAATTACATATCAACACCCATTCATTCTTCTGTCAGTTTATCAGACATTTCATCCCCCTCACAGAGGACTTCAGTGTTACTCTTTCCACCTATCCGCTATCCCATTCTGCGTTTAACAGCGGGCTTCCTAATGCACAGTTATTGTTGCGGCACTTGTTTTTAATTACAACAAAGATCGTTTTGACGTTTCAAAATGCTGACTCCGTCCTATTGACGACGGTTTCTTGTTCGAGGTCTTCACATTTTTCCTCCAACCATTCCGCCTTGACTGCCCATCAGTTCCCATTAATGTCATTCCTAAGTCGTTTATACTGCTGTTTTGCTGCCTTTTCTTCAACAGAAATACTTTGTCTGTTACCCCAATGTTACTTCACAGTTACCTTCCTAGTACTGATGTTTGTCTGTCCAACATGTGTAGTTGACCCTATTTAGAGATGTTCACTGCTGTTCTACTTAACTTCCTATTGTAGTATTCCTTATCGCAGTTCCCATATCTTTAGTAAACTGCAAATGTTTCTCACCCTTTCTTATTAATTTAGTATTCCACTTCCTTCAATTCTGGTTCTTCCTGACACGACTCTTATCTTCATTCTACACTTCCACGTTACTAAATTATGTTGTGAGTCAATGTGTGTTCCTGAGCATCCCTTACAATCCAACATCTGATTTCGAAATGTGTGTCTGACCATAATGTAATCCAGTTGAAATCTTACCGTGTCATCGGCTCTGTCCCAAGTACACCACTTTCCATTGCGATTCCTGGACACAGTAGTTACTGTTGCAGAACTCAATTAGTCTTTCTGCTCTATTATTCCTACTACCAAGTCCATATTCTCCATAACTGTTTCTTCTACTGTCTTTTCCTACAATTTCATTTCAGTCCGCTAAGGTTGTTTTCTTTTCACCTCCATGTAAATACTGAACTGTTCGGTTATTATCCTCACATACTTTCTCTATCTCGTCATCTTCCGCTTGCAACGTCGAAATGTCTGGATGGCGTTGGTTAGCTGTGAAATTTGATGAGGGCAACCGTATATCTGAACTGTTCACCGTAATTATCTCTGTACCCTCTTTTCCTGCTCAAAGCATATCTCACTCCCACTAGGCTAGACACAAATGCCGCATAGCGCGTGTGGCGCGGCGCAGGACCGCGCGCACTTTTCTAACTTCACAGGTTCAAGTGGGATCCCGCAAGCTGGGACACGACGCGATAGAGATGCGACACGCGCCTGCACCCGGCCGCCTGTAGTTGTGGTTAGAAGCACAGTTTCTCGCTCCGCACACCACTGTAGCACTGTGGCAGAGGTGAGGCGGGATCGGGAAAGCAGTCCTCCCATTTGCTCCCTTCAGCACCTCTCTCATGGACAGTGGTAGCACTGGCCAATCGAAAAATATTGCCTTGCTTTCCTCATTAGTACTTTACATTTTTCAGTTATATATGTATAGTTAGGGTGTTTTGTTTCGTTATAGATTTTCTTTTACCAACAACAACGCTATCTTCAATGACTGGTGATCCGTTAGCCAATAGGATTATATATCCTGACTTCGCAGTGTCTTCACATCACAAGAAGCGACAGACGATTCATCACGAGGATTGTTATGCAGTAGGAAATATTATAAAATCATGTGGTCAAGAGGCAAGGCAGGACAGTTTAAATACATAGTTAAACAAGGTTTTCTACGTGCTGCCTATTATACTGGCACATCTCCTATCAAAAATTCTGAAAGTGGGATTTCCATACGTTTATTCACTTTCTGTTCGAAATAAAAAGCATCCAATATCTGAAGTATGTAAGTTTCACTACGGCTACTTAGGTATGAATTTGATGTGAGACATTTCACTGAGGTGATAAGTCATTGGGTGGCAATATGCATGTATTCAGATGGCGGTAGTATTGCGTACACGTGGTATAAAATGGCAGTGCATTGGCGGCGCTGTAGTTTGTACTCACGTGCATCCTGTGTAAAACTGTTCGACGTGTTTATGGTCGCACGACGGGGTAGTGATAGACTGTGAATGCAGAGTTATGGGACATTCTATTTCGGAAACCTTAAGGAAATTCAATACTTCGAAATCCAAAGCGTCATGAGTGTGCCACATAGACTGTTGTTGTTGTGGTCTTCAGTCCTGCGACTGGTTTGATGCAGCTCTCCATGCTACTCTATCCTGTGCAAGCTACTTCATCTCCCAGTACCTACTGCAACCTACATCCTTCTGAATCTGCTTAGTGTATTCATCTCTTGGTCTCCCTCTACGATTTTTACCCTCCACGCTGCCCTCCAATGCTAAATTTGTGATCCGTTGATGCCTCAAAACATGTCCTACCAACCGATACCTTCGTCTAGTCAAGTTGTGCCACAAACTTCTCTTCTCCCCAATCCTATTCAATACCTCCTCATTAGTTACGTGATCTACCCACCTTATCTTCAACATTCTTCTGTAGCACCACATTTCGAAAGCTTCTATTCTCTTCTTGTCCAAACTAGTTATCGTCCATGTTTCACTTCCATACATGGCTACGCTCCATGCAAATACTTTCAGAAACGACTTCCTGCCACTTAAATCTATACTCGATGTTAACAAATTTCTCTTCTTTAGAAACGCTTTCCTTGCCATTGCCAGTCTACATTTTATATCCTCTCTACTTCGACCATCATCAGTTATTGTACTCCCTAAATAGCAAAACTCCTTTACTACTTTAAGTGTCTCATTTCCTAATCTAATTCCCTCAGCATCACCCGATTTAATTCGACTACATTCCATTATCCTCGTTTTGCTTTTGTTGATGTTCATCTTATATCCTCCTTTCAAGACACTGTCCATTCCGTTCAACTGCTCTTCCAAGTCCTTTGCTTTCTCTGACAGAATTACAATGTCATCGGCGGACCTCAAAGTTTTTACTTCTTCTCCATGAATTGCAATACCTACTCCGAATTTTTCTTTTGTTTCCTTTACTGCTTGCTCAATATACAGATTGAATAACATCGGGGAGAGGCTACAACCCTGTCTTACTCCCTTCCCAACCATTGCTTCCCTTTCATGTCCCTCGACTCTTATAACTGCCATCTGGTTTCTGTACAAATTGTAAATAGCCTTTCGCTCCCTGTAATTTACCCCTGCCACCTTTAGAATTTGAAAGAGAGTATTCCAGTCAACATTGTCAAAAGCTTTCTCTAAGTCTACAAATGCTAGAAACGTAGGTTTGCCTTTTCTTAATCCTTCTTCCAAGATAAGTCGTAAGGTTAGTATTGCCTCACGTGTTCCAACATTTCTACGGAATCCAAACTGATCTTCCCCGAGGTCCTCTTCTACCAGTTTTTCCATTCGTCTGTAAAGAATTCGCGTTAGTATTTTGCAGCTGTAATTTATTAAACTGATAGTTCGGTAATTTTCACATCTGTCAACACCTGCTTTCTTTGGGATTGGAATTATTATATTCTTCTTGAAGTCCGAGGGTATTTCACCTGCCTCATACATCTTGCTCACCAGATGGTAGAGTTTTGTCAGGACTGGCTCTCCCAAGGCCGTCAGTAGTTCTAATGGAATGTTGTCTACTCCCGGGGCCTTGTTTCGACTCAGGTCTTTCAGTGCTCTGTCAAACTCTTCACGCAGTATCGTATCTCCCATTTCATATTCATCTACATCCTCTTCCATTTCCATAATATTGTCCTCAAGCACATCGCCCTTGTATAAACCCTCTATATACTCCTTCCACCTTTCTGCCTTCCCTTCTTTGCTTAGAACTGGGTTGCCATCTGAGCTCTTGATATTCATACAAGTGGTTCTCTTCCCTCCAAAGGTCTCTTTAATTTTCCTGTAGGCAGTATCTATCTTACCCCTAGTGAGACAAGCCTCTACATCCTTACATTTGTCCTCCAGCCATCCCTGCTTAGCCATTTTGCACTTCCTATCGATCTCATTTTTGAGACGTTTGTATTCCCTTTTGCCTGCTTCATTTACTGCATTTTTATATTTTCTCCTTTCATCAATTAAATTCAATATTTCTTCTATTACCCAAGGATTTCTATTAGCCCTCGTCTTTTTACCTACTTGATCGTCTGCTGCCTTCACTACTTCATCCCTCAGAGCTACCCATTCTTCTTCTACTGTATTTCTTTCCCCCATTCCTGTCAATTGTTCCCTTATGCTCTCCCTGAAACTCTCTACAACCTCTCGTTCTTTTAGTTTATCCAGATCCCATCTCCTTAAATTCCCACCTTTTTGCAGTTTCTTCAGTTTCAATCTGCAGTTCATAACCAAGAGATTGTGGCCAGAATCCATATCTGCCCCTGGAAATGTCTTACAATTTAAGACCTGGTTCCTAAATCTCTGTCTTACCATTATATAATCTATCTGATACCTTTTAGTATCTCCAGGATTCTTCCAGGTATACAACCTTCTTTTATGATTCTTGAACCAAGTGTTAGCTATGATTAAGTTATGATGTGTGCAAAATTCTACAAGGCGGCTTCCACTTTCGTTTCTTCCCCCCAATACATATTCACCTACTATGTTTCCTTCTCTCCCTTTTCCTACTGACGAATTCCAGTCACACATGACTATTAAATTTTCATCCCCCTTCACTACCTGAATAATTTATTTTATCTCGTCATACATTTCATCAATTTCTTCATCATCTGCAGAGCTAGTTGGCATATAAACTTGTACTACTGTAGTAGGCATGGCCTTTGTGTCTATCTTGGCCACAATAATGCGTTCACTATGCTGTTTGTAGTAGCTAACCCGCACTCCTATTTTTTTATTCATTATTAGACCTACTCCTGCATTACCCCTATTTGATTTTGTATTTATAACCCTGTATTCACCTGACCAAAAGTCTTGTTCCTCCTGCCACCGAACTTCACTAATTCCCACTATATCTAACTTTAACCTATCCATTTCCCTTTTTAAATTTTCTAACCGACCTGTCCGATTAAGGGATCTGACATTTCACGCTCCGATCCGTAGAACGCCAGTTTTCTTTCTCCTGATAACGACGTCCTCTTGAGTAGTCCCCGCCCGGAGATCCGAATGGGGGACTATTTTACCTCCGGTATATTTTACCCAAGAGGACGCCATCGTCATTTAATCATACAGTAAAGCTGCATAGACTAATAATACCAAATTCCACTCATTACCTCCGCAGCTCGTGGTCTTGCGGTGGCGTTCTCGCTTCCCTTGCACGGGGTCCCTGGTTCGATTCCCGGTGGGGTCAGGGATTTTTCCTGCCTCGTGATGACTGGGTGGTGTTGTGTCGCATTCATCATCATCATTCATCCCCATTACGGTCGGAGGAAGGCAATGGCAAACCATCTCCACTAGGACCTTGCCTAGCACAGCGGTGCGGGTCTCCTGCATCGTCCCCTACGCTCCTCGGAGTATGGGACCTCATCATCATCATCATCATCATCATCACCTCTCGGCAGGGACAACGTAGCGGTCGACAGCCTTCACTTATGACGGAGAGTAATGGATTTTGCGTGGAGTTGTCTGCGCCAACAGACAAGCGATACGGCATGAAATAACAATGTTGGACGCACCACGAACGTGTCTATTAGGACAGTGTGGCGAAATTTGATGTTAGTGGGTTATGCCGTCAGCCGACGCGAGCGCCTGTGCTGACAGAACGACACTTCTGCAGCGTCTCTCCTGGTCTCTTAACCACATCGGTTGGCTCCTAGACGACTGAGAAACCGTCGTCTGGTCAGATGAGTGCCAAATGCAGCTTTTATGGTAGGGTTCGAGGGTGTTTCAAACCCCTGGAAGACATGCCCCCCCCCCCCCCCCCGCCAGTTGTCAACAATGCACTGTACTAGCTAGTGGTAGTCCATAGTCCATAATGGTATGGGCTTTGTTTACATGGAATTGACTTGGTCCTCTGGTGAAACTGAACCGATCAATGACTGGATATGGTTGTGCTTGGCGTTTTTATGGGTGACAATGCACCACGTCACTGAGACCCAGTTGTTGACGATTGATCTGAAGAACATTCTGGACAATTCGATCGAATGATTTGGCCACACACATCGCTCGACGTGAATCCCACTGAATATTAATGGGCATAGTGGAGAAGTCAGTTCGTGCAGAAAATCCTGCTTGCCAACAGTTTCGCAAATATGGACGGTTATAGTGAAAGTATAGCACAATTTTTATGCAGGAGATTTCCAACGACTTGTTGAGTCTATGCCAAGTTTAGTTGCTGCACTAAACCTGGCAAATGGAGTTTCGTCACGATATTAGGAGGTACCCACAACTTGGCACCGCATCGTTTATTAGATGAATGAGGATACAACATTTTGACTGTAGAGTAGGAAGAGTAGAGAAACCCTCATGAATGACAATATTTTTATCAGCAATCAGAACGAGGATAAGTATTTTAGTGGCTGTATAGACGTATCAGCATCAACAGACTAATTACCCAACACACTACACAAATGAAGACATAGTTCGGTATTTTTCTGAAAGTGTGAGTATCCTAATAAAGTATGATGATTTGATGTTTTCTATTTTCTGAAATGTATTGCTGACAAAAGGCAGGATTACATACATGATAATGTTTTTCGAGTGCTGTGAACTCTTCCCCTCAAAAGGCACATTCGGCTGCCTTCTGCATTACTGCCACACTCATTATTCTCAGCTGCTGACAGTACACTGACCATCATGATGTACAGTGGACAAGATGCTTACTTTTCTAAGTAATAACTCTTTTATTCGTGAATTACATATTGTCAGTTTGCCTAAGCGTGGATGAGTAACTAGCATGCATCTGGGATGTGTGCGTCACTCCACTTGAAGGGCACACTTGCTATTATTTTCACATTTCACAGAGGAATAACAGCAAGAAAATCCATTGGTAAATGTCTGCTCCAGTCCTTCACTGCTAAAAATACAATAGGTTACTCGGATTCCATCGAAATTGCAACAAATTTGGTGATTTATTTTTCGTTGATTGTTAACATTTTCTCATTCGATGGAGCATTATTATTTGTAAGTAATGGATACATTTCCATAGTTAACAGATTTAATTCTGCTTCTTTTACTAAAAAACAATATAATTCACTCAAAATCAACTTGCAGTAGCTATTCGTGTCAGAGGTACACTATAATGAACACATATACAATACATACAAAGAAAATTATACAGTATTCGCCCAGTCCTAGGCAACCTTGATAGCACTGGGTGCTGCAGACGTTAAGCCCTACATGCTACAGCTGGTTGGGCATGAGTTACATTTGAAGAGATGCCGGGTTGTGTCCAATTCACCGCATTCGCACAGTGTTGTGTTATCATTTGGCAACTGGAACTTCCATTTAAGGAGATTGTCCCTCGATCTTGCGACGTCGGTCCGTAGTCTGGACAAGGACTTATCAACGACCCACTTCCCCATGTGTCCAGGCGGCAGGGATTCTTGTGTTGTCATCCACTTTGACAGGTATTGGCATCTTTCTTTCCACTTGGTGAGCCGGGTAGCCGCAGCTGATCCTCCTAAGTGCTGTGAAGTTGTTAGGAAACTCTTCCTGGACATCAGTCTTGGCTTGGCAGGTTGATGTTCAAAGAGTAGATGTGAGGTTACTCTATTTGATTTATGCCTCTCGATGTTATCGGTGACCTCTCTTCTGATGTCACATGGAGTAATCTCAGCGAGAAATTGAATTTTGTCCATGGGGGTTGGCTTTAGGCAGCCTGTAACAATCCGAGAAGCAATGGGTGACCAGAGAAGTCGACAGCTAAGGGAAAATTTCATTGTGTCGGTTTGCAGTACTATAAGAGAAGAAATTTCATATTTATTTTCATAGTAGAAAATATGGATTGAAATAAATGAAACGAAAATTATAGTTTCTGCTGTATCGCCGTAGATCAGACAGTTCTATGTGTTAAAGATTTGACAAAATACTGTCCTCCTTCTATGATATCATTAGCTAAATCTCGTTTCGGTGTCTCGACCGGTTTGGGAGACAAAAGCGGTGTTATGAATATTTCATTCTCATGCACTTGGGACCAGGAGTGAACGCTGCATGGGGTTTAATTATTATTTTTGAAAATACTTTTTATTTTTAGTAGCTGACTGTCCGGTTACGCAGTCTCGTAAACGGTTGGCCCTGACTAGTTTTAGTACGCAATCTGACTGCATAGAATAACAACAAAGAATGAAAGAAAATTTCCGTTAACACAATTAATTAATTAAGTCCCCAGCAACTATAAAACCTACGAAACCAAAGCACAAGTATAACTGTTCTGTGTGTGGAAGTATGACTCAACGTACACATCTGGCACGGTTCTTCTTCAATAAGACAAGAAATTTCAAATACCATTTATACTGAAGTGATAAAAAAATTAGAAATACTATAATTGCGCAAGAAAACCAGAATTACACTCTAATACAAGAACACAAGCCAGATGCTTTGTTGACCGAACCTGTAATGACGCATTATTCAGGACATTGAAATAATGAGAAAAAAAAAGGAATGGAGTTTTGTTACCTTTATATGTATTGACGAAAAGCACTCTGATCATTACAATATCTCCATTAGAACAACATCTGCTGTCTATCCCATCAAACAACTGCATAAAACATGAACAAGCACTCACTACTACATCTCCACAAGCACTCCCTACTACGACTACTCGACAAGAACTGACTACTGCCACATCTCGACAAGAACTGCCAGTGGAGGCGGCGGAATAATACTCTTTGGCGCAATCTCTAGCGCTGTGGCTCATTGTAGCCACCTTTCATATGCCCTTCCTCCACGGGCCAGAATTTGATGGTATTTTTGCCAGCATTGGTGGTGAAAGTACCACCAAATTCGTCCACAAAAATACAAACAAAAATAAAATATAATATTAATACGTAAATATCACATAATTAGATAAAATTTTGGCTTTGCAGTAACCTTTCCATAACCTAATATATGAAATACAGTAAGCAATACAAATTCTTTCATACATGTGACTTTACATAATAGTTTACACAATACACAAAAAATCAATTTATACAAATGTTCACAGAAAGTGCTTTCAATGATTAAAAAAAAAAAAAAGAAGTAGTTGATAGTTCCAGCAGTAGCACCCAGCAATGGTCAACAGGTGCCAACACCAACAAGTGACATCATTTTAGTAAAAGCAGTTCCATCAGTGGCACCCAGCAATGTTGAACAGGTGCAGACAGCAACAAGTGACATCATTTCAGTACAAGCAGTCCATCAGTGGCACCCAGCAATGTTGAACAGGTACAGACACCAACAAGTGAAATTATGTCAGTAGAAGCAGTCCATCAGTGGCACCCAGCAATGTTGAGCAGGTGCAGACAGCAACAAGTGACATCATTTTAGTACAAGTAGTCCATCAGTGGCACCCAGCAATGTTGAGCAGGTGCAGACAGCAACAAGTGACATCATTTCAGTACAAGCAGTCCATCAGTGGCACCCAGCAATGTTGAGCAGGTGCAGACACCAACAAGTGACATAATGTCAGTAGAAGCAGTTCATCAATGGCACCTAGCAATGTTGAACAGGTACAGACACCAACAAGTGACATTATGTCAGTAGAAGCAGTCCATCAGTGGCACCCAGCAATGTTGAACAGGTGCATACACCAACAAGTGACATTATCTCAGTAGAAGCAGTCCATCAGTGGCACCCAGCAATGTTCAGCAGGTGCAGACACCAACAAGTGACATTATGTCAGTAGAAGCAGTTCATCAGTGGCACCTAGCAATGATGAGCAGGTCCAGGCAGCAGTCCATAATATTCACTATCACTAATCACACTGTTCATCAGAGTTTATAAGCAGAAATTAAACATGTCCTAGTGGCACCAATAATGTAGAAAAAGTGCAAGTAACAGTCCATAATATTCAGTATCACTAATCACACAGTTCAGGCATGAACAATAGTTTGAATGCACACACAATTGCTTTTACAAAATTATTTTCAATGCTCTTACACTAAACATACAAATTATAAGAAACACACAAATGATATCAGATAATTGTCATCTTAACTATTACAAATGCACAAATATCAGTAAACCTATAATATTTATGAGTGTCAGTGCAAGCCACTATAAACAAGTAAGATAATATTTAGGAGATAGGTCGGTACCAATTTGGGATTGGGAAAGGAAAACACACAAAACACACTCACTCTTCTTTCATCCACATTAAGTACTACTGTGTAATTGAATAGTGTTAACTGTATAAATGCAATTCTGTCAAAGGTTTGATGTTCATCATGTGTATCAAGTAGTAGTGGCAGCAATGTATAACAGTCAATAATAGTTAGTCAACGTCATAGTCATCATGTCAAGACCAATGTTTGCCAAGCCAGATCAAAATGTACGGTTGCTGAACAACTGTCAGTGTACCAAGATATGCAAATACTACCTCTCTCCAAAAAAAGGTATGTACTGCTTATTGATTTAACAAAGTGTGTGTAGACAATCTCCCTTCCACTTTAGTGTTCTAGTCTGCTATCTTCATCCTCCTTGTTCCATATAGACCAACAAACAAACAAACAAACAAAAAAATGCTCCTCACTTACTTTACCTCTTATCCACCAGAACTCCAATAATCATCAGCATCAATAATCTTAATACTTCAATAATACCTCTTACGTCGATACATATAAATCTTATCATCAATATCATTTACCTTACCTCTTGTCCACTAAAACTCCAATAATCATCAACTTCACATAATCTCAATAGCTCAATAATACCTCTTCAGTATGTCGATACATATAAACCTTATTACCAATATTCCCTTCCATAACGACTTTTTCCTCTAGTCAGACTCCTCGAACAAGTACAGATAAAATCCTAGTGCAAACTTCAATTCATCATCCCATACAATCGAAAGACACAATGTCCACACACAACTTCTGTGTAATCCATCTGATCCAAATCTTCATTATGAATTATAAAATACATTTTGGTTACCTTGCCCATCATTAAACAAAAGAAATGCATACATGACCTCTAACAGACTTTAGTTTGAATAACTCTCAGTAAGTAAGTACGAGTACGTAGTATGAAAGATCACATAAGACTTTGAGTGAATAAATCGTAATTTTTCACAGTGTGTACACCACTTCAAGAATCATAACAGAAGCAAACATGTGGAGTAATTTTTGTGTCAAGTGTCACTTGCTATTTCAATTGCTCACGAAGAATGCAGTGTAATAACTGTCAATGGTCTAACCCTAGTGTTGGTAAGTCATGTCGTTAGCTTCCTTCCTATTAACATAAATTTATACAGCTTTCATAAAACCTCCTGCTCATGTGACTTCAATGAAGTTTCTTGTACTAATGTCGTTCGTCGAATTATAGCATTTCATTTTCTTATCTTAAAAATATAAGGCACTGAGCGTAAGCAAAACATGCAACAGCGAGTAAATATACCAGTAGAGAACAGAATGTCAACAAGTGGATGCAGCACAATTCCTATAACGAGGCTCTGCCAAGCAATCTATCTATAATTAATACCATAGTGTGACCTAAACTCTATGTTCGTACACAGTATACCAGCATTGCTATATTCTAAATTGAAGAGTAGTTATGATAACAAAACAGAAATGTGTAAATATGCAATCCATACTAACAGCAGCAAATAAATATCTTACATAATAAACAGGTCATTAGCATCATATCAGCATAAGCAAATAAATGTTCATATGTAATCTTAATAAGTAAACATGAAGGCGCAAGCAGATAAATCACAAAGTATAACTTACATACATAACCATATCAGCACAATTAATCAGGTGACAATTATAATTTAAATAAATAAGCACAGCTGGCACATAATAAAAAAAATGTGACATCAGTGGAAAAGCAGTGCAGCCAAGCGATGCATAATATACACAATTAACAACCCTGTTCATTAATCAATCATTGTCAAAATCAGTTAATGTACACAAGCACGTCGCTTCGCAAGTAACTTCATAGAACATGAAATTTAGCACAAAGTCTGAATCACGTAATCGCGAGCAGCAAATTACGTCTAAAGTACGTACCAAAGTGGAAATATGTTACCAGAAAAATAAACTCAATTAATAGTTGCCTTTTTAGTTTATTAGTTTCTTCTTCCAAATTACATTCTTCCTGAAATTTTCTCGATAGCAAGTCGTCTTAACGTCGGACACGCACAGAATTTACCTGAAGTTCTTAAATATTTTATAGAACCGTATCCTGAAAAATACTGAACTATAATAACATAATTTATCAAGTCACTATAGCTTTATACTGAATTTAATCGGAGAAATTAGACTGTGTATTTGTTTACGGCTGTCAGTGCATTCGCACTGAGTGCTCGATCAGCTGTAGGCGCGTGACGTAGGAAGTAATTGTTTGCGGTCAACGACTGCCTTGTGCGGCGCGCAGACTTGACTGTTGCTTTGAGTATGTGCCGCCGCCAAAACACAGCGCGGTATCCTTACATTCTCCGTGTGTTTACGTATAACTGTTGATGTCTCAAAAGTATGTCATTCCACAACAATTTTAACGTTCGATATGTGATGTATTCCCTTAGAGCGTCGTGATTTAAGAGTTTCTACTTCAACAGTGTTATCATGAATAATTTTGCGAGCTCTATATGGACCGTTATAAAGCAGAACAAATTTGCGACACAAGCCTTTTCCTTTATGAGACAAACGATGAGACTTAATTAATACCTTTTGACCAACTGACAAGATTTTTAAACGACCAGGATGTTTAGCTGATTTCTCTCTTCTAGCAGCCGCAGATGCAATATCTCGTAGAGCCAGGTTGACAACTTCAGAATGCCGCAGAAATGCGATTTGTCGGTGCTTTGTTTTTTAAAATCAGTATAGGCGGCAAAGAAGTTGAGTCATTAGGAAGTTCATTCAGGATGTTTTGAAAAATATGAAGGTACTGATCCCACGTTCTGTGATTCTGATGACCATACACACGACACAATTTATTGATTTCCTTCATCCATCTCTCTGAAGCCTTAGATTGAGGGTGAAAAAGTGAAATGAAAATTGGTTTAATCTTTCGACGTCGTAGAGTATGAAGCCAAATTTTAGAACGAAACTGTGATCCATTATCTGATATAACCTTATCAACATGACCAACTTCTTTAAGAAAATGTTTGATGAAAGCGTTAGATACTGAACGAGCTGTTGCTTTGCGTAACGGTGTAAAACACACATATTTTGATGTCAATTCCACTGCTACGAAAATGTACGCAAAACCATTAGTAGAATGAACCACTGGACCGAACAAATCGACTGCAGCCATGTCCTTTAATTTCGCTGGAATGATAGGAAATAACGGTGCTCTGTGAGAAATAGTTGGCGGCTTAGCCTTTTGACATAATTTGCATTTGGCAAGAACAGATCGAATACGTTTTTCCATATTACTGAAGTAGCGATTTTCTCGTAATTTATGAAAGCATATCCCGGGACCAAAGTGTGCATAACTGAAATGTGTGTACCAAATAAACTTATTGACCCACTCATCAGGAATACAAACTAACCAAACAGAGCTGTCAACCGGTTTTCGTTTAAAAAGAATGTTATTGCGAACTAAATAATGCTGTCTAATCGCTACGCTTTCTTTTGTCCTCCACTTCTCCTTAATGTCCTTCCAGATTGGAACCTTGTTTTGCTCCTTAGCGATGTCCTGGAGCGAAGACGAAATAAAGTTCTCAAACGCAACACCTTGAATATACATCAAACAATAATTGTTTTCTTTGCAGTCCTCTTCAGCACTTTGTTTCAAACCCACAGGTGCACGTGATAAAGCATCAGCAACAATATTTGAAGAACCCTGTATGTAAACAATACTAAAATCAAATTCCTGTAGATACAACGCCCATCGTGACAATCTGCCATGAGTTAATTTTGTTGACATAAGAAATTCCAGAGCTCGATGGTCGGTGTAAACCTTAGTATGTTTGCCATACAAAAATATTCGAAATTTTGTGAAAGCCCATACAACAGCCAAAGCTTCAAGTTCCGTAATCGAATAATCCTTTTCGGATTTAGAGAGAACACGACTTCCAAATGCAATAGTCTTCTGTACTACAACGCCGTTTTCTTCTATCTCTTGAAATAAATGTGCCCCTAGGCCTTTGTATGATGAGTCCGTCGCCAAACAAAAATCTTTAGATAAACCCGGATGTGAAAGAAGTGGAGCAGCAACTAAAGCATCACGAAGTTGTTCAAATTCTAACTGAGCTTCCTCATCCCAACACCAATTAGAATTCTTTCCAAATAGTTCACATAAACGAAGTGTGACCAAATCGTCCAATCTAACAAAGCGTCTAAGAAAATTACAGACACCAAGGAAACTACGAACGTCACGTTTTGTGGTAGGAACAGCATAATTACGAATTGCGTTTAGCTTCTCTGGATCAGGGAGAATACCTTCTGTAGAAATAATGTGACCGAGAAATTTCATCTGAGAACGACCAAATTCAGATTTTTCCAAGTTCACAGTAATGCCAACTCTTGCAAAAATACGTAATAATGAATCCAAAATTTTGTTGTGCTCACTCCAAGAACGTTTAGCAATAAGAATATCGTCAACATATGAAGTAATATTGTCACGAAGATAAACAGGTAAGATTTCGTTTAAACTACGAATGAATGCTGCTGAAGGTACAGTAAGTCCAAATGGTAATTTCCGAAATCACTTTTGGGTAAAATCGTCATATCCGGTTAATCTTTACCGACTCTCTAGATAGATTGATAGTTGAAGAGTTGTTTTGACAGATGCAAAAAATAGTAAAAGAGTAGGCAGCGGTGAAGAAAACTAAAAGGGAAATAGCACCACTACAGCTCGGGGCCCTATGCACGCTACGGCACATATTCACTTAGTGTAGTGAATCCCCTGTGGACATTAATAGCCGCACATAATTTTCAGTTTGTGACTTAGTGGCAAATTTGGTGGAAGTGCGTACATAAATTGATCTAACCATGAACATGGATGTATGTCATTCTTGGAATTGCGAAAGATCTTAAATTTCCGAACAGTCAAGAAGTGTTTATAGTCAAAGTTTTCGCCTCGTGGCGACAAAGTCCTACCGCGTCTGTTCCACCAGTCCGAATGTCGATTTTTGTCAAGTTCGCGCGCCTGGCGCTCTCTTGTTCCATCCCGTAAATGAAACAAATTATTTTCTTCAAAGCCCTCTGCTATCTGTGATTCTAAATTTCTTCTGCTGTCTTTTCCTACGATTTCGCCTTCAATTTGTTTGACTTGTTTTCGTCATGTCTCAAATTCCCTTTTGACGCTTTCATTAAATATTCCCTGATTTTCCACATGCTTATTTATATTCTGGTACTCTTCGGTTTCTGCAAATGGCAATGGTGCTGTATCATCTGAATCTCTGTCCCCATTTAAACTAACACTTGTCAATTTATCTGAAATCTCCTCAACTCTTTCCGATAAATCACCTATTTGTTCTTTCTGTTTATTTACGTCTTCTGTAAGTGTCACGACTCGGGTTTCAGTATTGACACATTTAATAGTTAACTGTTCATATTGCTATGTTAGATTACTTATTCTGTCATTTGGTATGGATTCCTCGATTCTCTCAAATATTTCTTCCTTATCATGTGCACGTTGTAAATTTAACTCTGAAGATTTCTGTACTATCACGCGATCTATTTCTTCCTGTTCTCTGTCCTGTTCCCTTTGTCTAATCTCTACTGCAACTAATCTATCATTGTGAGCATTCAAAATCGGTTGTACTTCTTCTCTGATTTCTTTCTTTAATTCATCTTTCATATTTTTGAAACATGTCCCTATTCGTGAATCTAACCGTGTTTCCATTGTTTCCATCTCTGTTTTAATTGTTCCTATTTGTGAGTCTAACCGTGTTGCCAAAGTTCCCATCTCTGTTTTTAATTCAGACCCTAACCGTGTTTCCATTGTTCCCATATCAGTTTTTAATTCAGATCGTAACTGCTCCATTGTTCTCATTTGTGAGTCTAACCGTGTTGCCAAAGTTCCCATCTCTGTTTTAAATTTAGATTCCAACTGTGATCCCAGATCTAATATTGCACCCATCAACCGCTCCATATTAGCCGGTTCGAAATTCTTTTCGCCCCTAACATTTCATAAAGCTATCTGTGTTCGATTCTATTTCAGAATCTTCTATCGTTGACGTCGTATTCTGTGAATTTTCTGATTGAGAAAAATTTTGAAATGGTTCTGGACTATTTTCCCGACTTATTAAATTGTTTTCCACTTCATTATTCATCACACTGTTCTACTGTGTTGGCGAGTTCGCCATGTCAACAATTTCGTCGTTCTCACTATTCATCATTTTTGCCTTTTTCATCGATCGCGTAATCATTTACAAAACATACAGAACTCACTATATGAAAATTACACACAATGACACTTTATCTCCAACAATACCATTCACACGAAATGTTTCCCTCAAACACGATTAACGAAACTACAAATTACTACAACAATACTACTGTCTACTATTTTTACAATCAGAAGAATTCCAAGCAACGATCCGAAGCAGCGGTCGCCACGTCCATGGGGGCTTAATTATTATTTTTGAAAATAATTTTTATTTTTTAGTCGCTGTTTGTCCGATTACGCTGTTTCGTAAACGGTTGGCCCTGACTAGTTTTAGTACGCAATCTGACTGCATAGAATAACAACAAAGAATGAAAGAAAATTTCCGTTAACACAATTAATTAATTAAGTCCCCAGCAACTATAAAACCTACGAAACCAAAGCACAAGTATAACTGTTCTGTGTGTGGAAGTATGACTCAACGTACACATCTGGCACGGTTCTTCTTCAATAAGACAAGAAATTTCAAATACCATTTATACTGAAGTGATAAAAAAATTAGAAATACTATAATTGCGCAAGAAAACCAGAATTACACTCTAATACAAGAACACAAGCCAGATGCTTTGTTGACCGGACCTGTAATGACGCATTATTCAGGACATTGAAATAATGAGAAAAAAAAGGAAAGGAGTTTTGTTACCTTCATATGTATTGACGAAAAGCACTCTGATCATTACAATATCTCCATTAGAACAACATCTGCTGTCTATCCCATCAAACAACTGCATAAAACATGAACAAGCACTCACTACTACATCTCAACAAGCACTCCTTACTACGACCTCTCGACAAGAACTGACTACTGCCACATCTCGACAAGAACTGCCAGTGGAGGCGGCGGAATAAAACTCTTTGGCGCAAACTCTAGCGCTGTGGCTCAGTGTAGCCACCTTTCAACGCTTTACATTCGATTCATCTTCTCGATATCGGAGACAGAAACCTCCTCCATAGACTAAAGAGAAATTCAGTGTGTTAGCTAAACTTCGTACGCAACAACATGTAGTGTAATATACACCAAACTCATAGTCATAGCACCCCTATTTTTTATTGCAAACTTTTAAAATTTCGCTCAGTATCACATTTAAATACGAATATCACGATACGTATGACCATTAGTAAGATTAGTGGATACTTTACTATGAACGCGTATAAATCTACAAGTAAAGGAAAAATAATTTTTTTCCAAATAGTTTCTTTAAAATTGTTTGAGAAAGATTACAGGGTGCAGACCCAGATTTATGGATCAGCTAGTCATTTATAGCTTAAAATTCAGAATGCAGTGGGTGCAAATCACACCGTATAATCGCGACGGTTTCTCCTTAAGAGTGCACAGCAAGCAGCCTTTCAGATAAACGTGGTACTAAAGGGGACATGTCGGACCAGCAAATATCGGGGTAGTGCTCCGACAGCAAGTCAGTGAAAGCACTGAAATAGCTTTTATGTGGCGGGAAACCATGACAACCGTCAACTAAGGCAAAGTCATATCGCTTTTGCTAGTTACGTGCAGAAAGCATACCTAAAAATCTGGCCTTCGCTCAAACTTGTAGCTGATTCGGAAAACATGTTGATCTGAATTCGTCTGTCTTAGGCGTCGGCTAATTCAACAAACTTGCAAGGAGCGTTTTTGCTCTCATGGCTTTGTTGCCTGGTGATTTGTAATATTTGTTCTTTTGTGATTCTGAGACATTGTTCGGAAGGAATGTGTGATCTTCTACTGGAAGGTAATTCGTTGCCAACATATCGAAGTTTTGTGTCTTAGCTACTTGCAAATTACGTGTTTCACTGCTAAATTCCGACATGATGAATACATTAAATCATAATATTTCCTAGAATTCCACGTGAATTGGCCTCCATATTGGAGTTCTTACGTATTTTCATAGTGTGGTGCGTCTTTTGCATTTGTTTTGCAGTTGTTTACACTTATATTGCACTTGCGTTCCCCGCTAGAATTTCTTGTTCTGTAAGAGATTTTCAGCATGCAGTTTGTTTCTCCTTGGCACGACGGCATCTACCGGCAGGACTCTGCATTGTGTTACACAGCTGGCAATGAACGTGCGCGGTTCGAAGAGCCCCGAGATGAGCTTGCCATACTTCCCTGGCTACAAAACTCCCCTTATTAAAACCCCATCGAGACCATGTGGAACCATCATCGACAGGGCTGTTTGCGCCATGAATACTCAACCAAAAATCCTAGCGCCAAACGCCGTAACACTGGAATCGACATGATTCCAAGTCTCCACGTCCCGTTCGATAATTTCCACAACCTCATTGACTTACTTCGGGCACCTCTCGCGCTGAAAAAGGTGGTTATTTAGGCTTTTGGCAGGTGGTCACTTTAACGTGACAGGACAGTGTATTGCAACGTAGTGCATTCGCAACAGGGACGATTATCGATATCGGCGTGTAGGATACGCAACGGCACTACAATATGCTCACAAGCGGATCGTCATATTCTTCCTTACATCATCAGAAATATTTGTAAGAAATCTGACAAGCTCACACCAATCTTTTGTGTCAACTGTGTTATGTGACTCACGAAAGCTGCCAACACAGATACTTGCAAAACCTGATGACATTCGTTAAGATTCATGGCGAAACCTGCAGGTGTTCTTCCTATTGCACAGTTCGCTATAGTTTTAGTTAGTGACCTTTATTAAGCTTAGCTTGCATAAACGGCATGAAATCGATGTGATTTCTTCACAGAATGGATATACAGCAAGAAGATTGTTAAATTAATCGATATCGTGTTTACTACAATGACCTGCCTCAAGAATGCTTTTATTATGAAACTATTAGTATCTGTGATTCATTTCGTAGTGTGTTGCGTCGGAGAGTTTTGTACAGAAAAATTAAATGTTTTCGTCGTCATTCATTGTAGAGGATGTATGCCTAAATAAAGCGACTTCTACACTCCTGGAAATGGAAAAAAGAACACATTGACACCGGTGTGTCAGGCCCACCATACTTGCTCCGGACACTGCGAGAGGGCTGTACAAGCAATGATCACACGCACAGCACAGCGGACACACCAGGAACCGCGGTGTTGGCCGTCGTATGGAGCTAGCTGCGCAGCAGTTGTGCAACGCCGCCGTCAGTGTCAGCCAGTTTGCCGTGGCATACGGAGCTCCATCGCAGTCTTTAACACTGGTAGCATGCCGCGACAGCGTGGACGTGAACCGTATGTGCAGTTGACGGACTTTGAGCGAGGGCGTATAGTGGGCATGCGGGAGGCCAGGTGGACGTACCGCCGAATTGCTCAACACGTGGGGCGTGAGGTCTCCACAGTACATCGATGTTGTCGCCAGTGGTCGGCGGAAGGTGCACGTGCCCGTCGACCTGGGACCGGACCGCAGCGACGCACGTATGCACGCCAAGACCGTAGGATCCTACGCAGTGCCGTAGGGGACCGCACCGCCACTTCCCAGCAAATTATGGACACTGTTGCTCCTGGGGTATCGGCGAGGATCATTCACAACCGTCTCCATGAAGCTGGGCTACGGTCCCGCACACCGTTAGGCCGTCTTCCGCTCACGCCCCAACATCGTGCAGCCCGCCTCCAGTGGTGTCGCGACAGGCGTGAATGGAGGGACGAATGGAGACGTGTCGTCTTCAGCGATGAGAGTCGCTTCTGCCTTTATGCCAATGATGGTCGTATGCGTGTTTGGCGCCGTGCAGGTGAGCGCCACAATCAGGACTGCATACGACCGAGGCACAAAGGCCAACACCCGGCATCATGGTGTGGGGAGCGATCTCCTACACTGGCCGTACACCACTGGTGATCGTCGAGGGGACACTGAATAGTGCACGGTACATCCAAACCGTCAACGAACCTATCGTTCTACCATTCCTAGACCGGCAAGGGAACTTGCTGTTCCAACAGGACAATGCACGTCCGCATGTATCCCGTGCCACCCAACGTGCTCTAGAAGGTGTAAGTCAACTACCCTGGCCAGCAAGATCTCCGGATCTGTCCCCCATTGAGCATGTTTGGGACTGGATGAAACGTCGTCTCACGCGGTCTGCACGTCCAGCACGAACGCTGGTCCAACTGAGGCGCCAGGTGGAAATGGCATGGCAAGCTGTTCCACAGGACTACATCCAGCATCTCTACGATCGTCTCCATGGGAGAATAGCAGCCTGCATTGCTGCGAAAGGTGGATATACACTGTACTAGTGCCGACATTGTGCATGCTCTGTTGCCTGTGTCTATGTGCCTGTGGTTCTGTCAGTGTGATCATGTGATGTATCTGACCCCAGGAATGTGTCAATAAAGTTTCCCCTTCCTGGGACAATGAATTCACGGTGTTCTTATTTCAATTTCCAGGAGTGTAGTAAAGGGTCTGTACCTACTGATTGACGATTTTCTGCGCTCTTTACAGGTAAACGTTGTGCTATAGTGCTGAATGGACGTCCAGCACGTCTAAGAAACCATATCATTGAGTAGACATTAACGGCCAACAAACAGAATGACTGTCAAACCAAGTGTCTTCCATCACTGTTAGAAAATATGGCTGCCGAACCCTTAGCTCAGGTTGCACCGCATCAGGTGTCAAACAAAGATTTCTCCGTCGTTACGTTGTCAAAGAGAACCTGTGAGGTAAGCACTTCCTTCCCTGACATTGATAAAATTGGATTTGTATATGGTTTTATATTTGTAAGTGAAGAGTTAAATTCATGTTGAAGACCATGACACACTGCAGTTCCCTTCCTTTATGAGGCAGTGTGCAAGTAGGCGTGGTATGCAGCAGTGCTTCAACTTCTCGCCCCTGCTTGCGGTGGAGCGGGGAATGCAGACGACTGAGTAGTGTAATTGGGGAGAAATGGTAGTCCTTCGGAGAGATGTTACAACGTATGTGAAATTAATATGTACCCAACAAGGATGATAAAACGGTATACCCTCTGCAGAAGCTATTCTGGATATCTGGCCTATTTCCAGGAGATGTTCGTGCCTGATAGATGATTTTACAAATGGTTCAAATGGCTTTGAGCACTATGGGACTCAAACATCTGAGGTCACCAGTCACCTAGAACTTAGAAGTACTTAAACGTGTCCGAGGGAGGATTCGAACCTGCGACCGTAGCAGTCGCGCGGTTCCGGACTGAAGCGCGTACAGCCGCTCGGTCACAGCGGTCGGCGATGATTTTACAACTTGTGTCTGGCAAGGAATAAGGGATCCAATTCCTGGCACCGTTACGCAACGCAATATGAAGATACATTGATCAGCGAAAAACAAATCGTTTACTAAGGAGGCAGCTGTAGCACCCATTGGCCTACCCGAACTGTGTTTAGTATTTAGGTTAGTACCTTCTTGTGAGCAAAGAGTCTGAAATGAAACGACACATTACAAAGGAATGCACGATCACATGCACATACAGAATATCTAGATACTGCAAGTAGTTTATCAAGGGCCTAACCAGATAGGAAATGATGGAGTAAGCAGCAAGAAGGACTAACGATATGACGGGTTCACCTTGTGGAAGGCTGTACACTTGATGGCGCGGCAGCGCGATGGAGATAGACCGAAAACGGCTCACTTGAGGACTGACGGCTTAGAAAATGGATGCTGGTGGCTTCATAGCGTCTACTTTCAAGTTATTCCGTTGAGCAGGCCGCACACCACATAGCATCGGAACCCACCTCATATGGTGTGATGTGTACAGAAACTCCGACGAAACCTCCCTTACTGAAACGAAGGGCTTGCATCTCAGGCAGTTGATAACATTTGGCCGTTTGGTGCCGAGGGCTGAGGTGGTGCACTGTGTTCGGAACCCTCCACTCTAGGTTGTCAGGACTGCACCTAACGAACAAAATTGGCTCTTTTCATCTCCCCAACACTTACGATGCACATTTCTCTATCTTATTTGCAACGTTACACTTTATTCAATTACGAGGGTGTATCAAATGAAAACCTTAAATATTTTTTAAAATATTATTTATTGTGCAGAAGTGGTACAAAGCTGTATGCCTTTCAACATATTCTCCCCCACGCCTAATGCAAGTCCTCCGGCGCTTACAAAGTGCATAGATTCCTCTAGAAAAGAATTCTATTGGTAGTCCACGCAACCACTCATGCACCTCGTGGCGTACCTATTCATCAGAACGGAACTTCTTTCCTCCCATTCGTCTTTGAGTGGTCCACACATATGGAAATCACTTGGGCAAAGTCTGGTGAGCGTGGCGGATGAGGAAGACACTCAAAATGCAGGTCTGTGATTGTTGTAACTGTTGTACGGTCAGTGTGGGGTCTTGCATTGTCCTGTTGCAAAAGGACACCTGGTGACAGCAATCCACGTCGTTTTGATTTGATTGCAAGTGGCAGATGATTTCTTTAGGAGATCTGTTTATGATGCACTGATGACAGTGGTTCCTTTAGGCATGTAATGCTCCAAAATGATGCCTTTTTCGTCCCAAAAGAGAGTCAGCATAACTTTCCCTGCTGATGGTTCTGTTCGAAACTTCTTTGGTTTTGGTGATTAGGAATGGCGCCATTCCTTGCTCGCTCTCTTCGTTTCCGGTTGGTAGAAGTGAACCACGGTTTCGTTCCCAGTAACGACTCTTGCAAGGAAGCCATCACGCTCTCGTTCGAAGTGCCGAAGAAGTTCTTCAGAAGCATCAACACGTCGTTCTCTCATTTCAAGAGTCCGCTGCCGTGGCACCCATCTTACAGACACTTTGTGAAACTAGAGCACATTATACACAACGTGGTATGCTGACCCAGGATTAATCTGTAAACATGCTGCAATGTCATTCAGTGTCACTCAGCGGTATTACTTTACTATGACTTCAGCTGCTCCAATGTTCTGTGGAGTCACAACTCATTGCGCCTGACCTTGCGAACCATTTGCGAACTTCCTACTCCATTCGTAGATTTGCTGCTGTGACAAACATGCATCGCCGTACTGAACCTTCATTCGTCCATGAATTTCAGTAGGTTTCACACCTTCACTACGCAAAAACCGAATAAGAGAACGCTGTTCTTCCCTGGTGCATGTCGCAAGTGGGGCGGCCGTATTTATACTGATACTGCGACGGTATGTGTGCATCTGCGCTATGCTGCAGCCTGCAGGCCATTCTGCACGCTGTTTGTAGCACGCTTACCAACTTACAGGATAACGGCGTCACTTAATACGAGGAAGGTAAAAATTGGGGAATATCATCTGAGGTGACTAGCTGCTCTGGCTATTTATAGTTAAAAGGAATAGTCAGTATTTCAGAGATTAAAATTACAAGGATACGAGATTTAATGAACTATGGTGCGTGAATGTATTTATTGTAGGCCAGCAACAAACATCTCCAATGCGCAAACTTCTCTCAACTTTTATTTAAGCTATACGTTTATAAAGAGAGGACGGCAGCTGCAGCATATGGCAACCATGTCGAAGGCGAAGAGCTACACTCTTCTCTAGCTTTCCAAACGCTGAAGGGCCTCTGATCACTATCACAAGTCCCATGGAAAGGTCCACGGTAACATAATGCCGTCCCGTTCGCCCTGCTTCCGTAGAGTAATACATGTTTTGAGCAGCTGTTTCTTTGGACGACGGCGTGTCGCGACACGAGCATCGACCACGTGTAACAAGAAACGTCATTCATTCGACGAGGCGACGTGTTGCTATTGATAGACGGCCGACCTCGATGTTCTGGTGCCCACTGCAATCGTAATTAACGACGTCACTTAGTCAACTTGGGAACATGCTGAGGTCGTCTAACTTGTAGTCCTGTGTTCACCAAAGTACGCTGAACGAGCTCAGACACACAACTGCCCTCATCAGCGTTGTACTCTGTCGTCAGATCTGCCAGCGCATGCTCCGATCTCCACGTTCTGCAATGCGAATAGGATTTCCAACGCCTGGTCCGTGGTTCCATCGTTCTATAACGACTTTCCGTAGATGTAGACGACAGAAGCACACGAACGTCGACCAGCTATGCAATTTCCGGAACGCCAATTTCCATTCGCTGAGCCATAACAATACATGCTTATGTCCGTATTTCTCCATTTACGGCACGTGTTGTAGGTAGCACAATTTTCTATACTCTCTGCTCCCTTCGTACATGGTGAATCGCCTAAAACTTGCGCAGCAAGTGTTGCCGATATGGAAAGTGCTACAGACATGCGGTTTGCGCAGAATGGATTGGTAGTCAGGGGCTCGTACTGTTAGATCGTAATTGAAATCTGGTTTCGCAGGACAGAGCGGATCAGGTTGTGGAAAGGGGCCAAGGTCAATTACTGTTAGTTATACAAGAATACACACAACTTTACACTTCAAACCAATGCACAGTTATTCTTTAAAACAACAAAGATCAATTCACGGCTGAGGGCCCAAGTAACTTCTCCAGAATAACTTTAAATGATTGCTTTTAAAATACCAGGATTTAGAATAACGGCCTTAGAATAAGGCCTTACTTAAGTAAAATTAAAATATCTTCTCGGCTAAAGGCCGAAATAATATTTTCTATCATCTAAGGAAATTCTTTAGAGCCAAGCATTTACAAATTCAAGGTAAAGGCCATATTAAGGAAAGCTGAAGTTAATTCTTCGACTGGAAGCCGATTTTTTTTTTTTACATGATAGGAGAGAGACTTTAAAGATAAGCCTTTACACAGTACAACAGAAAAACGTCTTAAGAAAACTTGAAGTATCTTGTCGGCTGAAGGCCCAAACAATTACTCGAGAATAACTAAAGGCAACCTTTAGATAAACATTCACAGAACACGGCTCAACGCCGTTTCAAGAATTCAAGATGATTAAAGTGAAGCCTTACGGACAAGGATTTACAGACTAAAGGCACAGACTGTGAAACAAACGCGGCTTAAGGCCTAAATACAGAGCAACAAGGGTTTTAAATAAAACACAACTGAAGGCCTATTCTTAAAGTTGTTATGAAGTTCTGCTGAAAGCCATATATTTAACATAAAAGGCCTGGCACAGTACCTGCGACCAAATAAAATGACAATCACAAACAACAATAGTGGGGCTCAGGAGTGTTCCAAGGATCGGCCTGGGGAGGAAACCCTAACCCCAGTTTAGGTGAGACACACAACCAAGCATAACACTAAGCAATCGGGTTGCAGCACGAATTACGGACGGCTGACGAATCAACCAACCACCTAATACATTCCCTTCCACCCGACCACCAGCACGACAAGCAAACGTACCAGCGAAGACGAGGATCGCAGCAGGATTATGTCTTAATAATTGGCGTATAAACACATTCAAGGCACAATAAACACTCAAAGAAAAAAGGAGAACCACACCAAGTTGTCGAACTACACGCCGTGCCGGACAGCATTAACACGGCGAGGGAAACACACTGCCACAAAACTACGCTAACAACAAGGGCAGGTAACTGGAATGTTAACGGCCACAAAGCAGAATACACCGCTGGTGCACTTCACTAATAAATTATAAAGGTTAAACACCACACAGGGATACGGCTGCAAGATTTTGCCGACTCTAAAGCACCATCACGGTGCTGCTTGCAGAGACAGCCCAGGATGCAAGAACCAGCAATCAACAAATAAATGTCACAGCGGTTGAGCTTTCATGATAGGTTCACTGATTACTCAACTCCAGTATGCAGGTGCTGTGGGCGACGAACTTAGTAGTTCTCGCAGCTAGTGCCTCACAACTCCGTCCGCGCGTGCACGCCGCCAGCGGCCCCGGCCTGAAGACACGCCACGGAGACTTCCTCTCTGCTCCACCACAAACGACCAACTGCCACACACACCATGACATGGAAATGTAACTGACACACCAAATAAGTTACAGCAGTACTAGTATCGATAAACGCTGCTACTGCCACTGACAGAGGAAAGTGAGCAACTCGTTCAGATACTAACGGAAGGAGGAATAGGAAGACACTCGATAGTGACAAAATGCCTAAAAGGAAAAACGGCATTAACGCGAGCCGACCACGGCTCAGTAATAATACTTAGAAAATGTACTTTTCGTGCACACGTAAACGTCTTTAAATGCAGCAATATCTATGGTCACGATCAATCTAAAAGTAGTGTAAATTACAATGCCGGTGATGTTTATTGCAGGGTTGTAGTGCCAGTCACTTACGAGAAACCCTATTTTGGAAAGTTTTCACACCGACACTTGTCTGTGCCATTCAGATTTTGCATTTGCTAAGTACTATGTTGTTATATTTGCTTACAGTGTGCTTGTGCGTTCGTTGAGCACAATGCTAGTTGCTAGTCAGTTAGTGTGCTGCAGTGCAAGCAGTAGGTCGAGAGTGGACGATGGGAGTTACCAATGCAGAAAAAGCCAGCATACTCATGGTGTATGGAGAGTGTAGAAAGGATGCTGTTAGTTCTTGTACGGTGTATGCTGCCAGATAGGCATCAACCGTTTCGGTAATTTTTACCAACCACTTCAAACAGTTCAAAAAAGTTGAACTGCAACACCTACACAACGTAACAGAAGGAAGCAAGTGACGCCAGAAGAGGAGACCATTAGTGTTCTTCTTGCTGTGAAGTTGATCCGTACGTTAGCTCCCGCGCAAAATCACCGACCGGGGTAGCGTAGCAGTGGTTAAAACACTGAACTTGCATTTGGCAGGACGACAGTTCAAATCTGCGTCAGGCGGTCCTGATTTAGATTTCACGTGAATTCCCTGCATTGCTTAAGGTAAATGCTTGGATGGTTCCTTCGAAAAGGCATGACCGCTTGGCTTCTCCATCCCTCCCTCTTGCGAGGCTGTGCTCCGTATTTAAAGACGTCGTTGTCAATGGTACGTTTAACATTAATCTCCTCCCGCGCAGTCGCACAAGGAAGTGGCATCAGTCAGGCAAATGTCCTACCCACTCTCTGTTGACGTAGGTTCCATGCCTATCACATCTCTCTCCATCAAAAGCTGCATTCAAACGATGGAGAACCGTCCTAACTTACGCACACGGTCATTAAGACAGGATACCCCAGATGTATCACCTGTCTTGTTTAGTTATGAAGCCACTTTTACCAATCGTGGCCAGATATACCCAGATATACCGCCGAAACATGCACTATCGGTCTGTTGACAGTCCCCGTTGGCTTCGTCAGGTGGAACGTCACCATCCACGGAGTGTAAATGTGTGGCGTGGGGTAGTGAATCATCAGCTCATAGGCCCGTTTTTCATGGACGAACACTAAACACGCATAAGTATCGCAGCCTCTTAACAGACCATCTTCCCTGGATAATAAAAGACATTTCTCTTTACACTAGGAGGAACCTGTGGTATCAATTTAATGGCTGTCCAATCCATAGTGCACGAAGTACTGCAACACATACTCACGAATTGTTTACAGATTATTGGATTGGAGCCAGAGTACCTGTATCTTGGCAGGACGTCTGAAGACCTTTTTCTGTTAGCCAAGCTGAAAAGCGCTATCTACATCGACATGCCACTACACTCGAGGATATGCAATGACGTATTACTGCAGCCCGCTCGCTCATCTGCGCTGAAATGCTAGCACGTTTGCAGCAGTCGTTCCACATCAAACTTGAAACATGTATTGCCGCTGCCGGTGGTCATTTTAAGCGCAACCTGTGATAGTCAATTGTCGCCCTGCTCGTCAGATCCGACACGACTAGTGTATGCACTTGTTTTGCTTTTTAGTGTAGGCTATCTCCGCTGTGGCACCAGTGTCTGTTTGGGAACTTCTCAGAATACGATATCCCGTGAACAAGTCGCAATAGAATCCTGTAACAAACCGCAGTGACATTGTAATTTACCCACCTTTTAGTCTGTTCGTGGCAATACATATTATTCCATTTAAAAAATGTGTGTGTCTTCGCAAAAAGTACACTTCATAAATATTATTACAATCTGTTGATTCGTTAGCAGTACGAGCCCCTGACTACCAACTCGTCCTACGAAAACTGCGTATCAATAGCACTCTCCATTTCCGTAACTTTTCACGTGTAAGTTTTAGATGGTTCCTTGCCACATCAATTAAGCGCGACATCACTAGGCGGCTTTCAGTGTCATGGTGAGGAATGGTAATAATGTGGATATGGACCTCTCCTCATAAGCTACGCAACATGTAGTGGCTGCTAAACTACAGGCATGAATTCAAGGTCATGGCCATAATTCTAAATTCTCTTTGCGAGCTGACACATATTGCTATTCTGGGCACTGTTAGCGTCCTCCAGGTGTCTGTGATGAGCACAAGCCCAAATATAGTTGCAATATACTATGACTAGCATCTCTAGCATTTTAAGCGTAATACTAAAAGAATTGTTCTATTACGTACGAGGTTCAGAGGTGGTCATATCAAATATATTGTCCAATATGGGCGGTAGAACAGTATTGACTGTCTTCGTGGGTATTTTGTGTACTTCCACTCTGTACAAAAAAAAAAGAAAGAAAATGCTTCAGTACGACGTTTTGCGTGGAAACTACTTCCACTAGTAATATCGCTCACCCCATTAACGACACAGAAAAAGAAAAATTAAAGAATCGGAAGCAGACAAGAAAATAAAGAACGTGCAGCTAAACTAACACAAGAGCGTCTAACTTTGTTACTTTTTTGAACAACACTATTTTAGTCTATCTCAGACTTTGCGAGGTCGATAATTGTTTCAGCTGCGTAATTACAATCCCCTAGCCCAGACGGCAAGCGGATTGTGGACTTTAGATTTTGCTCGAGCCAGTGGGTCGTAAAGGTGCTTAGAATAGATGACACGTACCGTAAACGCTGACTAGCTATTTTATCCCTACCTCTACGGAAATGTTGTGCCAGACATACGTTGTACATAGCTACAGAACGCAGTTATAACATGATAGTCTTGTGTTTACACCAAGTTGTGTACCGATAATTTTCCTCCATTTTTTTTAAATCACGGATACCGTTATTATTTTAATTGGAATGTTTCGTCATCAATCGTGTGCCTCCGACAAAGATATCTTAAAGTCTGTTTTTCACTCAGTTGTTATGTGTTGGGCAAGGTACACTGAAACTAAATATTAGAATCGTACTCGATAGATCGTATCTTGAAAAAAGCATTGAAAAGAATCCGCCGTCTTTTACGAAGCAACTATCCTAAGACTAATCTGCCTTCATAGCCTGATTCTATTAAACCATCTGAACACACATCCTATAGTTTGCGATTACACTATACTGTTAGTCTTCGTATTTTAATTTCTATTAGCTGTAACCCTTCCTCCAACCATATGACACCTTAAGCCACAGCAGCAGATTGTATGCAAAATAGTGACTGCAAATATAACACTGATTTTTAAGTCATATGTTCCAGATCCTTTTGAAAGAACCCGCTGATAATGTAAATCAGTTTGTAACTTCTAATTTTTTATTTCAAACCATCCCTTTCAGTGAGTTTGTAGTAATCTCCTCTTCCTATTGTTTGTGCGTATGCGCAGCGGTTCTACTCAGTGGTTTTACGTATTGTAAGTTTATTCCCGTAACTACTATTTTTCCCCCGGCCGCGGTGGTCTCGCGGTTCTAGGCGCGCAGTCCGGAACCGCGCGACTGCTACGGTCGCAGGTTCTAATCCTGCCTCGGGCATGGATGTGTGTGATGTCTTTAGGTTAGTTAGGTTTAAGTAGTTCTAAGTTCTAGGGGACTGATGACCACAGCTGTTAATTCCCATAGTGCTCAGAGCCATTTGAACTACTATTTTTCCATGTACTATTCTTTCCTTTAATAACAGAGAAGTTATTTTACACTCATGCTCAAATTACGCTGATATACCTTTCGAAAACAGTTGCCTTGTGTTATTTCTAGCATTATTCTTTAGATATATTTAAGTTCGGGCATACACTGTGCGCTTAATCTTTCGTATAATTTTACGGCAACGCTTTCTGTTAATTTCCCCATCCTTCATCATTTTCTAACGTGCCAATTCTACTGGATGCTTTGTTCTAGTCGTAATGTTACAGAAGTGCCTTCCCCAATTTTACGTCTGCATAAGGGCGTTTCCTCATTACAGTAATGATCGTCCAGCGAAAATCCTTCTCTCACGACTTCCGAATAACGGAGATTGAAATTAACTGCTACAAGAATCCACGGAAACGTTTGCTTTATAGACGTCATCCACCCAACAGATAAAAGCGTGCACATTCGATAGCCTAAACGGTTTCTTTGGTAAGGCTGAAAGCGTAGATCTGTAGTGAAGTGTTATATTACATCAGCCCCTATTCGTATATTGAAGCAGTACTTGTGTCGAAATATAACTGTGTGTGTGACTCTCTCTCTCTCTCTCTCTCTCTCTCTCTCTCTCTCTCTCTCTGTGTGTGTGTGTGTGTGTGTGTGTGTGTGTGTGTGTGTGTGTGTGCGTGTGTGCGTGTTCTCTGCTTCGTTCGTGCATTCGTGCAATTTTCATATATACGTGTATGCATGACGAATGTGAATTTCGGTTCTTAGGCGACCTTTCCATTACAGATTCCACAAATTCGTCTCGCTCAGTAAACAAGTTCAATGATTTAGTTGTGTATAATCTGTTTCCGACGAAGCTCTTATGAATACATAAATCATTGAATCAAAGGGATAATGTCAAAGCACTAACACGAGAGAAAAAAGACCTTAACAGATTAGAACGGATGAAGAGAGTAATTATTTGTTTCAATTTAGACTGCCGTCAATTAACTCAGTAATCTGTTGCTACGTGGGGAAGTTGTTGTTTACGCAGTTCCAAAAGCCAATTTTTCGCACACGTACAATAGACCCTTCAACGAAAAACATTCTATGTTTAAAACATACTGTGCATACGTCTCCTGCCCACTGTGTAGTGTAAAAATAAAATATATCATTCCATGAAAAGTAATCTTCGTACTCTCAATAATAATTATCAACTCCACATAAAATAATGCTTTCCACTTCTGTTCAACACTAAACTTTCATTGATTCGTATACAGGGCGTAAGCGATATTTGCTTACAGTGTACCACATGGGTACAGCGGAAGCCGAGACCAACAATTTGATGCTGGACACTTGTGTACCGCTAAGTCAGAAAACTACAGTAAATTGGATTCAAAAGCCACCTAAACTATAATTTATACGCGTCGCGTGAGATTTTTCTACATTCTCTCGCTGCCTTCGCTCAAACAAGGGAAATATTTGTGGAAAATTCAGTGTAGTTTCATTTTGTACTGAAATATGTTTTCGCTAGAGATTACAGTTTTCCAGTTATTCAAGAAAAACTCGTAAAAGAGACCCCCACACTCACTCCCCTTTTCCCATATTCGACTTTTCCGGTGTTCATTGTAGAGGGTCAAGAAGAACTTTTGATTACAAATTGTCAAGAGCAGGCGTGTTCCTTGATTTGACTGAGGTATTTGATACCGTCCCGCACGGCCGGTTTGTGAAAAAAATATACGAGCTTACCTAGCATCGGCAAGTGCGTAGGGACAGCCAAACCAGTCCAAGAAGGGCACCATAGTGTCATCGACCAAGAAGCGTCCTCCACCACCACTACAGACAATGCAAAGTGGGCGGGTAAAACTGCTATCGAAGTGTTGATAGGACGTAGCCTGCCAAAGGAAAAATGTCGGGCAGTGATAACCTTTCCGCGTCAATTTTCGAGTTCTTTCAAATTCTGTATAGAGAAAAGACAGACCAAGTAGTCTACTTGGTCTACTTAAACTAACTTACGCTATGGACAACCCACATATCCATGCACGAGGGAGGATTCGAACCTCCGACGGGGGTAGCCGCGCGGACCGTGACAAGGCGCCCAAGACCACGCGGCTACCCCGTGTGGCAGGACGTGTTAGAAACTGCTCGGTAAACGAAAAGGGGTTTCATCACAGATTCAAGAGCAGTCAAAACTAACTGACAAACAAAAATTGAACGAAGGTACAATACGTGTAAGGACAGCATTGAAGAATGAGTTGAAAGGCTCTGAAAGCAAAATTTTGTCAAACGATGTGAGTAAAAACACTAATAGGCTTTGGTCTTACGCAATATCAGTAAGATATTCGAAATGCCTTATTAATTCACTTAGTCACCGTACTGTCACCTAAATGGAAGATAACAGAGAGAAGGCCGAACTACTGAATTCTGTCCTCCGAATTAGTTTAATCGCGAAATGTCATGACACGGTCCCTCCTTTCAATCATCGTACGAACCTCGCAATGACAGATATTGAGATAACCGGTCGCTGACTAGAAAAGCAACAAGAGTCGCTTAGTAAGGGGAAGGTATCACAACCAGATGAGGTACCTATAAGATTCTACAAAGATTATGCGAAAGAACTTACTCCCTCTCTAACAGCACTATATCGTAAACCGCTGGAGCAAGGAAGAGTACCTAGCGACTGGAAAAAAAGCGCAGGTCATTCCCGTTTTCAGGAAGGGTGGTAGGACAAATGCACACAACTATACGCCTATATACACTGCTGGCCACCGTAAATGCAACACCCTGAAGGAAGCATCCGAATCAAGTGAAATTTACACCATGAGTTTGCAGCGATGAGATATGCAACTGATTAGAATTTCAGCGCAGACGCACATCACGCGCGCCTGTGGCGCCACCTCATAGCGCCATTTAAGGCTTGGCGACTTCGACGAGTGTACGTTCGGCACGTGTGTTTACCTTGTGGTTGTTTCACACGACGATCAGTTATGCCTCGTAGACAACAGCGAACATCTTTTGATCAGGTATCCGAGTCGACAGAGGAAGGATAGTGGCTTACCGAGATTGTGGATTATCATACAGAGAAATCGCTAGTCGTGTCGGACGAAACCAAACAACTGTAATGCGAATATGTGACCGTTGGGAGCAGGAGGGTACGACGGACCGACGTGGTCGATCGCATTCACCTCGGTGCACCACTGCACGTGCTGATAGGCAAATTGTGCGCATGGCAGTGACGGATCGTTCAGAGACATCCCGAACCATAGCACAGCACATTGCGTCTGTAACGCATCATCCAGTGTTTACGCGTACCATTCGACGCCGTTTACAGCAGAGTGGTCTGTCCGCAAGACGTCCATTGCTTCGTCTACCATTGACGCAGAACCACAGACGTCTCCGTCGCCAATGGTGTGATGACAGACGGATGTGGACGGCAGAATGGAATGACGTTGTCTTTACTGACGAGGCACGCTTCTGTATGCAGCACCACGATGGTCGGATTCGAGTGTGGAGACACCGTGGAGAGAGGATGCTGGACAGCTGCATTATGCACCGCCACACTGGTCTTGCACCGGGTATTATGGTATGGGGCGGTATTGGATATTACTCTCGCACGCCTCTAGTACGCATTGCCGGTACTTTAAACAGCCGGCGCTACATATCCGAGGTGCTGGAGCCAGTTGTCCTTCCTTACCTTCAGGGCTCGGCCACAGCCATATTTCAACTGGATAATGCGCGACCACACGTGGCACGCATTGTCCAAAGGTTCTTCGTCAATAACGAGATTGAATTGCTTCCCTGGCCGGCTCGCTCTCCGGATCTTTCGCCGATAGAAAACATGTGGTCCATGGTTGCTCAACGAATGACCCAGATTACATCCCCAGCTGCCACACCAGATGATCTTTGGCAACGTGTGGAAGCTGCTTGGGCTGCTGTACCCCAGGAACACATCCAACGTCTCTTTGACTCAATGCCGAGACGAGTGGCAGCGGTGATCTCCAACAATGGCGGCTACTCTGGCTACTGATTCTGACAGGAACCACATATCACAGACGTCTGTAAACGTAATCATTTGATACTTGGTCAACATGTTATCTACAAAATAAATTTTGTTGTGCTAACTCTTGTCTTTCTTGGTGTTGCATTTACGGTGGCCAGCAGTGTAGCTGTGGAACACGTTTCATGCTCAAAAGTTGTTACGTTTTTGGACAATGAAAATCCCCTCCATAAAAATCAAGATGGATTCCGTAAAAAGATATCTTGCGAAACTCGGCTCGCTCTGTTCCTCTATGTGATCCATAATTCTGAAGACAACGGTGCCAAGTTGGTGGCGTGCTCCTTGGTTTCACTGGCGTATTTGACACCGTACCGCATAGCCTGTTTGGAAAAATACGAGCTTACCCAGTATCGGATTGGATTTTCTACTGGATTCAAGACTTCCTTGCAGACAGACCTAGAAACATCGCCCTTAACGAACACAATCCGGAGTGCCCAAAGTAACTGTGATACAACCGTTAATACTTAAAATGAATAAAAATTTGTTGATGGAAAGCGTCAGAAACTCTTTAAGACTGCTCGCTGATGATGTGCTTATCTATCAGAAAGTGGCAACCTATGAAGACAGTATCGATTGCCTGCAGAGGATTCATGAAAGGTGCAGGCTCTGATAGTTGATCCCGAACGTGAATAAATGTAACATACGGGGCATACAGAAGAAAATAAATTCGCCACTGTAAAACTATATTGCTGATGACAAACTGTTGAAAACAGTATCTACTGTAAAATATGTAACAGTAACTATCCAGAGCGACCCTAATGAAACGAACACCTAGAACAAAAAGGAGGAAAAGGGGGTTCCAAACTGAGATTCGTAGGAAGCATCTTAAGGAAATGTAACTCAGCCACGAAGAAAGTTAGACATAAAATGAAAACCACTGATACGGGTAGTTTTGTCAGAGATCAGAACCTAGAAACATGTTCATGTAAGTTATTAATGCAGAATACTTCTCTCGTAAATGTAACAGCTTACACATACATCCCTTCTAGGAAACTTCCACCTTTTATTGAGTTACCTGTTAGACAAGAAGAAATGGCAGTCTGTAGAGATTTAAATATATATTTCTTAAAAATACACGGACATGAAGAAATAGCTGGAATAATTATTTGGGTATTTCAATCTAATTTTAGTAATCAGTTTTGCAATTTATGTGCAGCGAGATAATAGGGCAGTGATTGATAGCATTATTATAGAGAGTGCTCAGGCTGAAACAGTTTATTTGCACCCTATTGCTAATGGACTACCTAATCACGATCTACCGTTAATGGATATAAACAATATAGCACCTGGTAGCTGAGGCGGGTTCCTACAGAGCAGTGAGGCTTGCTAATGAGGACAGTATTCATGTTTTAAAGGTAAGAGAGATGATAGGGGATAAGGTATATAGGGAAAGGGATGCTAATGTCAAATTCAGTTTATTTCGTAGTCAGTATGTGTCAATATTTTACTAAAAAGCTATACAGGAAGTCGCTATAAAAACAAGTAAGTCGTGGATAACTAAGAAAATTAAAATCTCAAGTAAGACGAAAATGTGTACGTCCATAGCAGTAGTTTAGCAGATGCAGAACATTTCTACATAGATAAAAAGTCGGTCGTCAGCTGCTGAAGAAAACCTTTGTTTGGTTCACTGCGCACGTTTCGACAGTTTAAGCTATCATTTCCCGAAGTGAAACTGGCGCAAATCATAGCAAAGCCAAGGTCAAAATAAGAATCTGACGGCAGCGTCCTTTGCTACAAAATCAACAAGACAGAGTGGCATCGCTAAAAGCGTGGTTAAATACATATATGATTCGTAGGATGAGTAGCAAACAATTTGCTACTAAATCTCACATCGTACGTACTACGTGCCACGACAGTCAACCAACGTGAACAGTATTTTGGTTGACCGTCGTGGCACGTGTTTTGTACGATGTGATATTTGACAACTAATTGTTTCCTACTCATTCCACGTATCGCAAATTTTCTTTTCACGAAGTGTCTGTTTTGTTGATTCTGTAGCAAAGATCACTATTGTCCGATTCTTATTTTGACGTTCTATTACCAATGATCTGAACAAATTTCACTTGTGAAGATGACAGTTTAAACTGAAGCGGTAAAGTGAACAAATAAAGAATTTCTTGTGCAGCTGACGACTGATTTTTTATCTTTGGTGTAATAGTAAAATTCATCTATGTGCCAGAATAAGTCATCAGCTGACATTACTTTCATACTACAAAAAGTACCGTAATATTTCAAGGAAAACTATTGAAATGTCAATAAGTATAAGCGTTTTAACAGTATGTATAACACAAATAATAAGATTAAAATCATTGGCAGATATCACATCCTCTGAGTGTACAATACCGTATAAGTTATACCAAACGACAATGTTGTTGTTGTTGTTGTTGTGGTCTTCAGTCCTGAGACTGGTTTGATGCAGCTCTCCATGCAAATCTATCTTGTGCAAGCTCCTTCATCTCCCAGTACCTACTGCAACCTACATCCTTCTGAAACTGCTTAGTGTATTCTTCTCTTGGTTTCACGATTTTTACCTTCCACACTGCACTCCATTGCTAAATCTGTGATCCTTTGATGCCTCAGGACATGTCCTACCAACCGCTCCCTTCTTCTAGTAAGTTGTGCCACAAACTTCTCTTCTCCCCAAACCTATTCAATACCTCCTCATTAGTTACATGATCTACCCACCCGATCTCCAACATTCTTCTGTAGCACCACATTTCAAAAGCTACTATTCTCTTCTTGTCCAAACTAATTATTGTCCATGTTTCACTTCCATACATGGCTACACTCCATACAAATACTTTCAGAAACGACTAACTGACAGTTACATCTATACTCGATGTTAACAAATTTCTCTTCTTCAGAAACGATTTCCTTGCCATTGCCAGTCTACATTTTATATCCTCTCTACTTCGACCATCATCAGTTATTTTGCTCCCAAAATAGCAAAACTCCTTTACTACTTTAAGTGCCTCATTTCCTAATCTAATTCCCTCAGCATCACCCGACACAATTCGACTACATTCCACTATCCTCGTTTTGCTTTTGTTGATGTTCATCTTATATCCTCCTTTCAAGACACTGTCCATTCCGTTCAACTGCTCTTCCAAGTCCTTTGCTGTCTCTGACAGGATTACAATGTCGTCGGCGAACCTCAAAATTTGTATTTCTTCTCCCTGGATTTTAATACCTACTCCGAATTTTTCTTTTGTTTCCTTTACTGCTTGCTCAATATATAGATTGAATAACATCGGGGAGAGGCTACAATCCTGTCTCACTCCCTTCCCAACCACTGCTTCCCTTTCATGCCCCTCGACTCTTATAACTGCCATCTAGTTTCTGTACAAATTGTAAATAGCCTTTCGCTCCCTGTATTTTACCCCTGCCATCTTTAGAATTTGAAAGAGAGTATTCCAGTCAACATTTTCAAAAGTTTTCTCTAAGTCTACAAATGCTAGAAACGTTGGTTTGCCTTTCCTTAATCTTCCTTCTAAGATAAGTCGGAAGGTCAGTATTGGCTCACGTGTTCCAACATTTCTACGGAATCCAAACTGATATTCCCCGAGGTCGGCTTCTACCAGTTTTTCCATTCGTCTGTAAATAATTCGCGTTAGTATTTTGCAGCTGTGACTTATTAAACTGATAGTTCGCTAATTTTCGCATCTGTCAACACCTGCTTTCTTTGGGATTGGAATTATTATATTCTGCTTGAAGTCTGAGGGTATTTCGCCTGTCTCGTACATCTTGCTCACCAGATGGTAGAGTTTTGTCAGGACTGGCTCTCCCAAGGCCGTCAGTAGTTCTAATGGAATGTTGTCTTCTCCCGGGGCCTTGTTTCGACTCAGGCCTTTCAGTGCTCTGTCAAACTCTTCACGCAGTATCATATCTCCCATTTCATCTTCATCTACATCCTCGTCCATTTCCATAATATTGTCCTCATGTACATCGCCCTTGTATACACCCTCTATATACTCCTTCCACCTTTCTGCTTTCCCCTCTTTGCTTGGAACTGGGTTTCCATCTGAGCTCTTGATATTCGTACAAGTGGCTCTCTTTTCTCCAAAGGTCTCTTTAATTCTCCTGTAGGCTGTATCTTTCTTACACCTAGTGAGATAAGGCTCTACATCCTTACATTTGTCCTCTAGCCATGCCTGCTACGACAATGTAGTGAATGATAATCCACGAGTTGCGAGTACTTTTAACTACCACTTTCTAAATGTATCAGCAAAAACATATTCAAATGGTTCAGCTGAAGAAGCAAAAGATTATATTAAGAATGTCATTCCACAGTCTTTGATCAACAAGGAGTAACACCAACATCTTTCTCTGAAACTGATAGAATTCAATAAATTCTAAATAACAAAATCTCATACAGTGTCGGCACAGCGTAGAAATTACAAGCATACAGCACTGGCACAGGGAATTTTTTCAAACAGATTAAAATATGCAATTGATAAACTCCTTCATAAGAAAAGTGACATGCGAGACTTAAATCATTATCAACCAGTTCCATTATTAACAACTTTTTCTCAAATATTCGAAAAAGTTATCTCACATTTAAGCAGAAACAATTTTATTTGTCCCGTCAGAGTTAGAATTCTACAAGGGTTGCTCGACTAAGAATGCTACTTATATGTTCACTTGTCAAATATTAAAAACTTTGAATAATAAAATAGTGCCAGCTGATACTTTCGTGACGTTTCCAAGCCGTTTTACTGTGTGGATCATATAATAACGTCTTACTGCGTTTGTACAGCTATGCTATTTTCTGTGTGTGTTAGATTTAAAGAGCCCACTGATGGTGGTGATATTTGTCGCCGAAACTAGTTTGGGGAATAAATAACTTAACAAATAACATGGTGTTTTGCCTCAAGGTGGAGTCACAATTCCGATATGGTTGTAGATCATGTTATACACTTAGAAACACACACCTTTTATGGGATTGTTGGCTTTATACAAAACTGATCTGAATCATGCTTAACAAACAGAATGCAAACTGTTGTGCTGGGGGCCGGCAGTAGTGGCCGAGCGGTTCTAGGCGCTACAGTCTGGCACCACGCGACCGATACGGTCGCTGGTTTGAATCCTGCCTCGGGCATTGATATGTGTCATGTCCTTAGGTTAGTTAGGTTTAAGTATTTCTAAGGTCTAGAGGACGGATGATCTCAGATGTTGAGTCCCATAGTGCTCAGAGCCATTTGAACCATTTGAACTGAATGAAGCATATTACTCAGCTTCTGAAACAGTTAAGTTCAGCTATGTTTGCACTTGGTATAATTGCTACTCTTGGATACAAATGAATCAGTCTCCTGAGATATTTTTCGTATTTCTACTCAGTATCGTCTTATGGAATTATTTACTGTGGTAGCTCACCACCGAGAAAGAAAGTATTGATTGCACAAAAGCGAGCAACAGGAATAATATGTTGTGTTAGCCCGGGGAATCATGTAGATACCTATTCAAAGAGTTAGACATTTCAACTGCATCGTCATCGAGACGACGTCCGGTATGTCACATCCAACAGTAAAATTATTTTGCGAGGCGCCATCAAGTCGCTCCAAACGTCTACCGGGCGACGGGCGTCTACACTCCGACATACCAATCTGAGCCGGCCAGAGTGGCCGAGCGGTTCTAGGCGCTACAGTCGGGAACTGTGCGACCGCTACGGTCCCAGGTTCCAGTCCTGCCTCGGGCATGTATGTGTGTGATGTCCTTAGGTTAGTTAGGTTGAAGTAGTTCTAGGGGACTGATGACCTCATAAGTTAAGTCCCACAGTGCTCAGAGCCATTTGAACCATTTTGATACCAATGTGAGGGTTGCGTTCTCAGAACTACATGTGTGACACTATGGGGTGCCCGAAAGTTAAGCGCCACTCGCAGACGTTGTTTTGCAGTTCCAGGGTGCAGTTTTACCTCGTCTGTACTCTCGTGCGCGACAAAAAAGGAGCGAGATGACTGGAGGCCTCGTGATAGTTCATGCTGACGTCATAGAGCGCTACTGAAATCTGGCAGCAAGTCTCTCTGCTGGACTTGGATTTTACATGGTGTTTTTGGAAGAATTGTATGCGGCTTATGATACGGAAATGACTGTTGTACGATCGCGGGCCGCCGGCGGAACGTACGGGTGTGCAAAGGAACAGCAGGCCCTCGGGGAACGTCACGGGCAAAGGAGCGTCCTGATTGGAGTGGTTACTTTGGAACAGGTAGAGGCTGTTGCAGCGCTTCCCAGCAGCCGCGTTTTGTATGGCGAAACTGGGTTTCGACTGTGCAGCGTCGGTCGTCTCCCGGAGTTGCTCGCAATATTGAGTCTGTGCGTACTGCTCTGGGTGGCAACTACGTTTCTTGGTGAGCCGCTTTATTTGAATGTCACGATTTCTAAGTCGTTCTTCAGTTTTCACCATTTGTCATTACTGATAAAGCTTCCTTACCTACAGTGTACAATGTTCCTACACCACATCGGCCTAGCAGTTATCTGATTTGGCATGGTTGTGCCCGCCTTCTTACACTTAGTTCCTCTAGCGTCCCAAGTTCTACAGAACTTCCAGCTTTCTCATTGATTGTTGAGATTGAAATTCTAGAACTCTGTCCCCGACTTAAGGTGAGGGGGGGGGGGGGTCTAGAAGATAAAATGCTCGCAATTTCGGAGTTGGTCAGTGAGATCTTACTATTTGTTCAAGATTTTAAAAACTGCGGCCTCCAGTTAATTATTGCTATGTGAAACTGCACTGTTTTCAATGGAATATGTTTATTTTAAGGTGTATGTCTCCCTTGAAAGTTCATTAAGCTTGAGAAATTGATTTTAAATTCACTTTTTTAGGCGCCCCAAGACAAATTTTCTTCAATTTTATACGCTCTCTGGAGGTGGTTGAGAATAATTTCACTCGGAATTTCAAAGGATTTTTATACACGTTTAAAGGGGGTCATTCTGAACTGTCCACTTCGTAATCATTAGATTAAGTAGAATCTTAAGTTCCTATTGTTATTTTGTTATTGGTTGTGGTTTGATTAATATAAGTCTCGATCCGTTGGTACAAACTACCTTGTCGATTACTAGAATAGCCTATATTAATTCCAAGTTAGTCTGTTTAGATCGACTCAACCTGTGTGTATAGCATTTCTGAAGTTACTTCTTTTGTAGCCCGGTGACTAGATCAGTTAAGGGGAATGGAACACGATCAAAAGTCATATAATCTTCTTAATATGGTGAGGAAGTTGCCTAGCATCTAATTTTCAAGTATCTGAATTTTTTCCGGTTTTATTGCTCTAAAAATTTTAAAATATGTTTTAACAAAGCACTGTTTAAACAATGAACAGGAACCTGTGTTGCTGTTCAGATTGCTGAGCCTGCCTGTAAGATAATGGTTACCGAAGTGTTTCAAGTTAAATCTACCTTTAACTGAACCTCTATTTCAACTTTGAACTTGAATCAGTTTTGCTACTCAGGCTGTTAGGCATGCCTACAAAATCATATTTTCCTTTAATTTAAGCATTAGTTTATACATTGGATTTGAACCTGTTGACTATTTAGAGTGATAGCTTTCTTATATAATAAAAATTTCCTTAATTGTTTCAAGTAAAGATTGCTTTCTTTAACATCTGTCGAAATAGTGGTCCTGATTGTTCAGATTCAGAGTACATTTGTAAAACTACAAGTTTTTTATTATTTTATGCGTGCTAACAGGTTGAACTCTCCCAATTGTCTCACTAAATAAATATAAAATTATATTTTTGGTGTATCCTCCACTTCAGATCAGTCGTACTCCATCAGCTTGTGTCCTGGAAACTTACCATATCAGTGAAACAAGACACTATACTCTTTTTGCTCTACAGTGGCGTGCGCTGTTCCCTTTCCTATAATACAATAATAAGGATGACTACGTGACACACCTCATCACTAGGACCGAAGAAGCAATGCAGCTGGCTCACATACGGACCCTGCATACACAGAAGAAGGACCGAGATCACTACAATTCCTAGTACAGGCCTCTGAGATCCAGACCGCGAGACTCCGTATGCGTTTTTACGACTGTGCGGAAAGTAGGACAGTCGGAAAATTTACTAAAGAGCTGTGTTGAGCCGTGCCGTATCCTTCATCGCTTGTCAGACATCACATACGAAGCCTAAGCTTATCACCTTCCCTCAAGAAGAGAAAAGCCCAGAGACGTCGTTTATGTCCTCCTTATGAAACGCTTCTACAGCCCAGAGGCGTAGAACTACGATGGGATGTTCCAAGAAACGAAAGACGCACTCGACGATCGTGAATCTTCGAGGGGAGGGACTACTTTCGACTACTTAGTGAAGAGGCTGTAAAATGACAGAACGCGAGTATGCGCCAGCTTCGCCATTCAGGGGACCGATGACCTGATTCGAATCCAGTGTGCTGTAGTCGGTTCAGATGATAACTACTGAAACAGTAGGTCGCTGTTTCTCCAGGAAAGGGAGCAAAGGAACAAACGATGGTGCAAGTGTTGTGACAGAGAGGTTACCGTAACTGGCGTCAGTGCTGCGGATCGTTAGTTCAAACCTCATCACCAATAGTTATACTTACTTTTTTTGCAAGGACAGTTGTGGTACAGAGAGAACGAAGTAGACAATGACTGTGTGTGTGTGTGTGTGTGTGTGTGTATGTGTGTGTGTGTGTGTGTGTGTGAGAGAGAGAGAGAGAGAGAGAGAGAGAGAGAGTGAGAGAGGGGGGCGGGGGGGCGGGGGGGGGGCGGAGGGACAGTGGCAGTGGAACATGGTTGATAGTCACATAACAGTGATAGGACAAGAGTGATTGACACAGCGCAGGTGGGAAAGTAAGAAGGGGAAGGGGAATGCGGAAATGGGTTGGAGCCAGTGACAATGAGGACATGTTAATAACGAAGAGAGAGATAATGACCGTGGGAAGAGACAGAAGTTCTGGGAAGAAGTGAATGTGATAGTAGCAGTGAGAGCAAGAGGGAGATAGTGACATTGAGTGGAGACTGTGGTAGTAGGACCGAAGGAGTGATACTGTGACTGTGAGGTAGGAAATAGTGATAGAGAGACACAAAGAGATAATGACAACGAGGTGGGCTGAATGAATGAGTGAGAATGAACAAGTGAAAGTGTATGAGTTTAAGCGATTCACAGAGATGGGCTAGTGGCTGAGAGCGAGCTACAGTTAGCGGACGTTGCGGGAGTGAGAGGTCAGTTTCATGTTAAAAAGAGCTCATGCTAAAACTTTTCGGACAAGTTTTAAAGCTGCTGAGAAAGGCAGAATGAGAAAGCCGGTAGCCCATTCTTCCGTCAAAGTCTTTTAAACAGGAGACTATCAGTCTTTTTTGTGCTCCGACAGGAGCATTGCTCCACTTCTGTTTCTGATGTTTGTATATTCTGGAGTATTGTATTTGTATAAATACTAGCATTCTGGGATATTCGATGTTTGTATAAATAAATACGATCTCCATTCAGTTCAGTTCAGTTCTGTTTCGGCTATACATTGGTGTCAGTATGAAACGTGCTTTCAGAGGAAGTACTGTATTTTATTGATGAGCGCGCCTTACGAACTGTACGTCATAATGGTTTTGCCGTGATGATATCTCTAGTTCAGACGAAAATTATTATAGTCTGAAATGTCATACAGCATTAGCTGTGACGCAGTTAATTCGATATCTTCACCAATTTCAGGAGTCATATCCGACATGTTTGACTCACATCAAAGAATTAGAAAACCTGCGACTTTAAATGCAAAACTCTGAAATGAAGCAGCATGTTTCGTAATGATTGAGCATCATTGACCCGAAGAGGTAGGCTGAGACGCCAAATCGGTCATGTGCTAACTAAAAGAATCATACCTGCGTTGGCTTTAAGCTATTGAGGGAGGCCACAGATAAACTAAATCTGGTAACCGGTGTGGGTTTGAACAGCCTTCCTCGCGCCGAATACACATCCAATGTTACAAGACAATTGGTGTACTGCGCGTGCCATCAATATCGTATACTCCCCCATCTGTGACTTTAGAGCAATCGACTAGTGCGAATAGTAAAGTGAAAATGAGCGTAAGCAGATCAATGAGAGAAGCGTTCAGTTATTTTCAAAGTAAGACGTTATCAATCGACCTGAGTAAAAGCACTAAGAGATTTTGGTCTTATATAAAATCAATCTCTCAGCGACCACCAGCAACGAAACAGAAGATAACAGAGAGAAGGCCGAAATACTGAATTCGGTCTTCCGAAGTTGTTTCAACGGGGAAGATCGTAACACTGTCATTCCTTTCAGTCATCGCACGAATGTCGAAATCGTTGGTACGGAGATAACCGATCGCGGAACTGAAAAGCAGCTACAGTCGCTTAGTATTGGAAAGGGGTCACGACCAGATGAGATACCTATAAGATTTTATATGGATTATGCGAAAGAGCTTGCTCGCCTTCTAGCAATAATTTATCGTAGATCGCTTGAGCAACGAAAGGTACCTAAAGTCTGGAAAAAAGCGCAGGCCATTCCAGTTTTTAAGAAAGGCCGTAAGGCAGATCTCAACAATTATAGATCTATATCGTTGACGTCAATCTGTTGTAGAATTAAGGGACATGCTTTCTGCTCAAGAATTATAAGGGTTATGGAAAATGAACGCCTCCTCTATAAAAATCAACATGGATTTCCCAAACAGAGATCCTGCGCGACTCAGCTCGCTCTGTTCCTCCATGAGATGCAAAGCGCTGTGGACAACGGTGACGTGTTCCTTGATTTTAGTGTCATTTGACACCGTCCCGCATTGCCCTTTAACGGAAAAAAACACGAGCTTACGGAGGATCGGAGCAGACTTGCCATTGGATTCAAGACTTTCTCGCAGATAAAACTCCCAACCTCACTCCTAACGGAACAAAATCGAAAGATGTAAAGGTAATATCCGGAGCACCACAGGGAAGTGTGATAGGAACGTTGCTGTTTAAAATACACATAAATGATCTAGTAGAAAGCGTCGGATGCTGTATAAGGCTATTCGCAGATAAATTCAGTTGTCTATACGAGACTAGAAATGCCAGAAGATACTAAGAATTTTCAGAACGACCTGCCGAGAACTGAGGAATGGAGTAAGCTCTGGCAGTTGACCCTGATGGTAAATATTGCCCATACATAGTAAAAGAAATCTACTACTGTACAGCTACACTATTGATCACAAACAGGTGGAGACAGCGTCTGCCTTATCTAGGCGTAACTGTCCAGAGCGATCTCAAGTGGAAAGTCCTCATAAAGCAGATAGTGGGGAAAATCAAACACCAGACATAAATTCATCGGAGGAATGTTAAGGAAATGAAAATTGTAAATAGGCTGTTTAGGTTTTCTTAGCGCTCTGTATCAAAATCACTGGCTGCGCTGTGTGTAGTCTTTGGCTGGTTGGCATTGTTGTAATACTCGTCATTGTAGCGTTGGGCAGCTGGATGTTAACAGCGCGTAGCGTTGCGCAGTTGGAGGTGAGCCGCCAGCAGTGGTGGATGTGGGGAGAGAAATGGCGAAGTTTTGAAATTTGTAAGACTGGATGTCATGAACTGCTATATATATTATGACTATTAAGGTAAATACATTGTTTGTTCTCTATTAAAATCTTTCATTTGCTAACTATGCCTATCAGTAGTTAGTGCCTTCCGTAGTTTGAATCTTTTATTTAGCTGGCAGTAGTGGCGCTCGCTGTATTGCAGTAGCTTGAGTAACGAAGATTTTTCTGAGGTAAGTGATTTGTGAAACGTATAGGTTAATGTTAGTCAGGGCCATTCATTTGTAGGGATTTTTGCAAGTCAGATTGCGTTGCGCTAAAAATATTGTGTGTCAGTTTAAGCACAGGGGACGTTTCATATGTCGACCCTTAGCCGAGGATACCTCACTGGAATCTTCTGATTTTTCTTGTAGTTTGTGTAATTAGTCTAGCTTTTGTTTATTGCTAGCGCGTAATTATAGAGAGAATTTCCTTTGTAGTTGTAGTTTTTCATTGTTGTACACAGTTGTGGCATGCATGTAGATTTGCAGCAAGTGTTTCGCAGCTGCTCTTGCGATTAACTAGATATTGTTTTCAATGCTATGTTAACGTGTTTTGTTATTTTGCCGTTCAAATTGTGCTTTTCTGTGTTGTCGTGTGAAATATTGTGACAATAATGGCGTGTGAAAAACCTAATACCAGGCTTCAAAGTAAACTGAGAAATGACAGTAAAGACGAAAGCAGTGTGTTAGCACCGCAGAGTAATGAATTAACTAATGTTGAAAGTAGTAACTTGGTATTTTTGCATAGGGAAATGGAACGGGCTGCAAATAATGGTGTAGCCAGTGAAACAATTAGTGAACAGGGAAGCATTATCGATCGATTGGTCGGCAACAGCTCGCCTCAGGAATCCGAAATGACAGAACACAATATTGCAAATACTGTAGACTCAGGTTTTGGGTCCTCACCGTTTTCTCAAATGAGTCAAAACACATTTTCTGTTTGGCAAAACGTGAATGTTGCCGGTGAAAATGCACTGCCAAAAAGCATAGAGAAACACATTCCAGACACTAATACGTTATTATTGCAATTAATGCAGCAAATGAAACAAAATCAGAGACAAACACAGCAACAGACACAATGGAACAAAATCTTCAAAAGTTAGACACAATGGAACAACACCAAAGACAAACACAGCAACAGCTTCAGAAGTTTGACTCATTGGAACAAACTCTTGAACAAACACGTGAAGATTTAACTACTTAGTTAGATAAAATCGAATCGAAATGTCAAAAAGTCTGTAATGACGTAAATACACAAATTTGTGAGCATTTTCAACCTATTTTATCGCGTCATGAAAATGCATTACAGAATCACGAAGCAGCCATAAAAGAACTGCTAACTATTGTTCATGAAAATCGTGACACCTTGCAAGCTAAAATTGACTCAGTTGCATCTACCGATTCAGTTACGCAACTTGCAAAAACTCAGGAAAACTTAAAAGACACTGTAGATACGATTTCAACACAAATGGACACTCTGAAACTTGGTCCAGAAAAATACACAGAGGAAATGATTTCACTATCGGATAAAGTAGCCGAACTTTCAGATCAGTTCACTAACTTATCTCCAAAGGTAGATGATGATCTGAATGACACAAGACCTGTAGCCTTCACTGACACTGAAGAGTATGAACAAATTAGAAAATTCAAACAAAAACAAAATCAAATCAATACACAGTACAAAAGAGATATCCAGGAAGTACAAGAGCAGTTGGCACAAGTAATACAAGAATTACGTATTTCAGAGGACACTCGCGCTCCAGTAAGGGAAGAGGGACATAGAAATACGGAGCAACCACAAAATAATAACATAGGACATATCGGAAATTATGAAAGAAATTGGCAAGGTGCACCGAATTTTGAAATGGAACCGCCGAAACGACGTAACAATGACTGATATGCTACTCGCCGACATGATGATTTTGACTATAAGCTGTTATTTACTACACATAAATTCAAAACATTTAAGAATTCTGGCAACGACATTCATCCACAAGCGTGGCTCCATCAATTCTCTCATTGTTTTCCTCCCAACTGGTCATCAGAGCACAGATTAGAATTTATGTGTGGCTATTTAGAGAATGAACCAGCTGTAAGAATGTGATCGGTCATTCACGATTGTCACAGTGAAGGAGAATTTTACCATGCCTTCCTCTCAGCATATTGGTCTCAAGCTACACAAGACCGAGTTAAACATAGCATCATAAGGATGAAACATTTCGAACAGTTTGAATTTTCCAGTCTTGTGATATATTTTGAAGACATGTTGCACAAGAATCAGTACCTGTCAAACCCATACAGCCCCTCAGAACTCATCTGCATTTGCTTAATAAAATTACCTGAACATTTACGACATATTATTTTGGCACAACGTTGCAAACACGACATTGAAGCTTTTCAGGGACTGTTACAAGAATTAGAAACTGACACTGACAATCGCAGAACGCGAAAACAGGAAAACAATCACTACAGGTCACATCCGTCACAATTCCGTGACGACAGAAACAATAACTGGACACGACAAGTCTATTCTTACAACGCAAATCGTGACCAAAACAGACACCACCCATATGACAACCATTGGCAGAATAATAGTTACAGAGAAAGATCGCATTTCCATAGTAATGAATATGACAGAGATTACCATAGAAACAGACAATATGGGAACAAAAACAATTATTATCAAGGGAGACAGAATAACTTCAGACGCAACAGTTCAGCGCACAGTTACGATTCAGGAAGAAATTCCCCACCACATGACCGGCAAGAAAGAAACTGTGGAATCTATCGACATGACGACAGACGATATAATCGTAACGAGAGACCTGAATTTCATCAGAACTGGCGAGCATCAAACAGGGCAGGGCCTTCTCGTCAAGGTGAATTTGTAGAAGTTAGGTCTCCTAATCCCTATAACGACACACGCCAACAAAGAGATAGTAGGCAATGACTCGCACCGCAGGCAGCCACGTGCGCCGGCTGGCTCAGAGAAAAATAACATACACGCTAACCTCGAGAAAAATTCCAGTACTCTTTACCGACATATACTGCACAATATTTCCGTTGAAGCTCGAGCTTTGCATAGTAGGAAGAGTAAAGCTTTACACCACATTTCACATGTAAAACCACTTATTGAGAAATAATCTGCTTTTTAACTTAGTCTTTGCTATAAAATTTTTTCATTTCACGCTACTAGTACAATTTGTCACACTGAGAAACTGTTAACATGCAACAATGTTCTGAAATTAACTATCCACCCTAGACCCAAGGGAACATTTTTAAACAGAAATTACGAATGCATTGTTATTGTGAAGAGATGACACAGTGTTATTGTGTGTGTACATTCTTGCTTGTTAGTTGCACGATTACGTAACAACTATAAGCCTTACATACTTAGAACATATACCGGTACTGCTAATGAGATTTTAATGCAACATTTTGGTTTACTTGAAAATACGTTCTGGATTTAAAGTACTTTCTGTGAGATACCAGATGACACAGTGGTTAGTTTATGTGACAACTACACGGTTTTATCACGACGCTACGAATGAGTGACTATTTACAATGTTGTTTTTGCGGTGTATCTGTTTTATATCTGCACAGTTTTTCTGTAGTACTTTCTTCATCACACCAATAAGCGTAATAACTACGATGTCTATACACAAAGCATTTCAATTTCGTTTATGATGAGGTAAGTACATCGACTTTAGCAGAACTTTGCTTACAGAGGACGATAACTACGACAGTTCCACAGAATTATCTTACAGTAAGACGCGCATTTAGCGCTACAGGACATGTATTTGAGAGATTAATTTTATACTTAAAACATTTATTTTTAAAGATTTTTGAATTACAAAGAAAGTTTTCTGGGACACATTTCATTCCATTGCTGTAATCTGTAACACCTGAGGGTATAATTACATTAATCCTCAGGGGGGTACACGCTTACTTTGTGTACCATGTCTTTGGCAAGCACAAGGAGCCCTAGCTAATATGGTATTTGTTTATACAACTTTACACTTCGGTACCATATTTCTCTAACACATAAATTACACAGCTATCTGATTATTTAAACAGAGAAACAAACAATTTTTACTACGTCAGTGACAGATGTTTACCAATTACACAGTTGGATAACTTCACACTTATGAAATTGTATTTTGTCTGTATTTTGTGAACTGTTCATATTTTTTCGGAACCATTGTGATACTATGAGAGCTTTGAATGATGTATTTGGTATGGGATCATGATTTTTGAAGTACGTTTGAGATAGATGACACTATTGAAATGAGCAGAGAATTTTTTTAAGTTTTGAAATTATTGGAGGAAGCTATGACGATTTTGAGAATTGACTGAGATGTTATGATATTATTACGACGAGAATGTGTATTATTACGACGACGATGTGTATTATGCTGTTGAGGTATGTTTATGATCAATAAGATGATGGTACCGTATATGAGGAGTTTGATTATGCTACGTATTTCTTACGATGAAATATTGAAGAAGTGTCAACGAATATGTATATGTGTAATAAGGTAAGGAATAATGAGTAGTGGTTAGGGACTCTGACTTGTGAAAAAGCATGTTGGAAACCGAGAATCGTACTTTAAGAATTATGAAATGTGTCTAAATGAATGAATGTATCACAATGCCAACGAATATTTTTTGGACGCTGTTTTATTTATAGGATTTTGTTTCTACAGATTTGCAACGCAAATTCTCGAACTGTGAAATTTTTATATGAGACTGTCACTGTATTGAAAACTGGTGTCGTAAATATTTCTGTAAGAAAGCCAAGTGACCTTGACGTAATGCGTCTTGAGTGGCCAGCTGTGTCAGACGCCTGGAGAAAAAGCCATTAGTGTGTGCCTTTTCAGAGGCACAGCTAAAAAAAAAAGGGAGGACCATCATCTTCGCTATTGACATTCCTTAGTAGAAAGCATCGCAAATACGACACGCTCAAACTTGAAAACATATAATTACACTGGAGCTCTTAATTTATGATATTTACTAAAATGCCTAATGAAATGACGAGAAACATTTTACATCTATTGTCTTTCTAGTTGAGAGATTGCTCATTTTGTTTAATATCTGGTCTCCAGCTGTGTTGCAGCATTGGTTTTATAAAATAAACTTAAATGCATCTGCTAATGTGAACACTTTCTGTCAACAGATCTATTAAATAGTTATTTTCTGATCCACATTCTTCGAAAAAGGAGCTTTTGGAATGGAAAGAACAATAAGAAGGGACTAGTAACAGTAACTGCATATGTAATTTTCTTTTCAAGTATTTGGTAATTTTTTTGTAGAATTAGTTTTTGTGGTGCACCACTTTAATTATATAGACATTAAGATGTGAATATACATTTCCCCATTGTTGTCTTTAGTGTACTATTTTTTTTTTTTTTTTTTGCTTGAGCTGTGTCATGTTTAGATGTAAGTTATTGCATTTGCTGCTGCTGTTTGCCAGGCATAGTGCTACTAAATTTCACTTTACATTACTCTGTTAAGCCAGTTTTACTACTGATTTGTTTTTCTTGTTGCTGCACATTTGCTCATATTAGTTGTAATTTTGCATTTTATCGGTTAACTTAGATTTACTGCTGCTTGCTTTGTACTCTGCATTTTGTTGTCATTGCTATTTGTGTTAATTGTTTTGTGCTGCTACATTGCCTTGTCCATTAGTTTAGCATCTGAGCTCAGTAGATTTAAGTTAGCTTAAGATGGGGTTGGCTATATGTGAGAACGAGGTGTGATGAATTGTAATAAATGCATTGAGAAGCTATAAGAAAATGGTTTGGCCAAAAAAGAATTTTGAAAGCGGATGTGAACAGAATATAGAAAGCATGCTTGGACAGGATTTTTTTGGTGGAAACAAATGTTGAAATAAGACAAAAGATCTATGGAATGAAGTTTTAGGTTGGACTGCAGTACCAAATGTTACACTGAAAACAAACCCTGCCCTTTCCTCTTGTGTTATTCTGCTATGTGTTTGTGTACTCTTGTATATTTGTGTTTTTCCTGTCTTTATGTGTTTAGCTGATATGAGTTACATTGTAAAATTTTTCTGATAATATGTTATTTACCTTGTAAAGATGTTTAGACATTATTTATTCTGTTTTGTTTTAATGCTCATGTGTGAAGTTAATGTTTCAAAAGTTATTCTGATCTTTATGTATGTACTTATGTCGTTATTCTTGTAACACTGATGTGCATGTTTATTTCTATTCTTTTGTAAAGCCTGTTGTACTACAAATGTTATCTGTACTATTATGTTCTTTAATGATGTATTTTGTACCTTTGTTATTGTATTCTTATGTTATAAAACTGTAATTGACACCAGTTCATCAAAGTAAGTAGCTTGTAAGTTCCATTTCACTGCACACGTTTCTGTTGGTCATAGTATATGGACAATATGATAGAAGTAGGGACTGTTAGTGCTTGCACGTGTGTTAATAATTCAGCAAGGGACTGGATAACAGCTTTCCTTGTTCTAAGGACAATTCCAAAAACTGTGTGAGTGCACAAGTGGTGGTTTATGGACTTGCTATATTCTCTGCAAGACTCTTCGATGGTGATTGTGTACCTGCACAGTCACAGCAGATGGCTGCCGGCCATCTCTACAAGGGCTACAGTGGGTCTACTCTGTGATGACCTATCTACCAATATTCTTCAAAACTTCGACTGACTCTGCGGTGGGTTTGCTCTGTTGTGGCCCATTACCTGTCTGCATGTCAAGAGTCAGCACTGTCTTTTCGTTGGAAGGACAACACTACTTCTTCAAGACTGCATTGAAATCCACTACTTCCGTGTGCATTTTCTTCTACTGCTCAGACTTTGAGAAAAACACTGCTATTTTACTGTGATGAATGATCAGGACTGTCTTGATGGACTGTGAGAAAATTTTAGCTTTTGACCAACATTGTATAAATAAGTGTGTGCATTTGATTTTTTTGTTATTGTAATTATGAAATTTTTTTTCAAATCTGTATTGCCAGTGCCCAAAACAATTTGTAAAATTTTTTGTGGGGAGCATGGGGGCTATGTTAGTAGGCTGTTTAGGTTTTCTTAGCGCTCTCTATGAAAATCACTGGCTGCGCTGTGTGTAGTCTGTGGCTGGTTGGCATTGTTGTAATACTCGCCATTGTAGCGTTGGGCAGTTGGATGTTAACAGCACGTAGCGTTGCGCAGTTGGAGGTGAGCCGCCAGCAGTGGTGGATGTGGGGAGAGAAATGGCGGAGTTTTGAAATTTGTAAGACTGGATGTCATGAACTGCTATATATATTATGACTATTAAGGTAAATACATTGTTTGTTCTCTATTAAAATCTTTCATTTGCTAACTATGCCTATCAGTAGTTAGTGCCTTCCGTAGTTTGAATCTTTTATTTAGCTGGCAGTAGTGGCATTCGCTGTATTGCAGTAGCTTGAGTAACGAAGATTTTTGTGAGGTAAGTGATTTGTAAAACGTATAGGTTAATGTTAGTCAGGGCCATTCTTTTGTAGGGATTTTTGAAAGTCAGATTGCGTTGCGCTAAAAATATTGTGTGTCAATTTAAGCACAGTCTTGTATAATTTTTCAAAGGGGACATTTCAAACTAATCCACGAAAGAAGTGGCTTATCAGGTGCTCGTTCGCCGGATTCTTGAGTATTGTTCATCTATGTGAGCCGCACGGGATTAGCCGAGCGGTCTGGGGCGCTGTAGTCATGGACTGTGCGACTGGTCCCGGCGCAGGTTCATGTCCTCCCTCAGGCATGGGTGTGTGTGTCTTTGTCCATAGGATAATTTAGGTTAAAGTAATGTGTAAGCTTAGGGATTGATGACCTTAGCAGTTGAGTCCCATAAGATTTCACACACATTGGAACATCTATGTGAGATCAATATCAGGTAGGACTGATAGAAGAGATAGAGAAGATTCAACGAAGAGCGGCGCATTTCGTCACGGAATCATTTAGTTAGCGAGAGAACGTTTCGGAGATACTAAACAAACTCCATTGGCAGACGTTACAAGGGAGGCGTTGTGTACGACGGAGAGATTTACTACTGAAATTTCGCTACGGCACATTTCAGGAGGAGTCGCAAAAGGAAAACATATTACTTCCCCCTCCCTCCCCCCTTTACAGCTCGCGTATTGACAACAATGAGGAATTTCAAGAAATTAGAGCCAATACAGTGACTTATCGACAATCATTCTTCCCAAGCACTATTAGCGAGTGCAACGGGGTTGGAGGGATCAGATGGTGGTACCGAAAGTACCCTCTGCCACACACCATTAGGTGGCTTGCGGAGTATGATGTAGATGTAGATGTAAGTCTTGTAAGACAGATATTGCCACAGGATCTCTGTGGACTGCAGTAACGATCTAGTGTACCCAACTGATCAATATCAACCTTTTTTTTTACTTTCTCACAGTCATTATTCTACCCCCTTCGTGTCTGTGCGATACCTACGAAGAACCTTTATCGGATTAACAGCGTTTAGGATCACTTGGTCAGACGCAAACCCAATATGTGGACTTAAGGATATGTGATACAGGCAGTTATTGCACCTAATTCTCTCTTTCTTCCACTAATAAAATACTTCAGTACGCTATTGTTAAGAGCCGCCGTATCTTCTATTAGACATTGTATCCAAAATTATCACCACGGTGTCGTCATTGTTGTTATGATCATTTGATCTCATATTAGTGTCTTTCATTTCCTGCAAGGACGACAGTCCTAACGGGCCTCGCTATTTGGCGTCAAGTGGTCAACGATTTACCGAAACAAGTGCTGTCGTACCACTGTATATCAGTCGATCAATCTTGTCAGCTACTTGAAGACAGGTAACAAGTTCTGTCTGCGGTAACACGTTCCTGGTCTTTGAGACAAACAACCTGCTATGTGCCGCGATTGCGAAGGGTCTGTTAAAGGAAATACCCAGACATATTCAACGTACTGCTCTGTTACTGACATACCGTGCTACAATAATCTTCAGCCTCGGAAAGACCAGAAGATCTGACAGCACTAAGCACCCTAACCACCAGTAACAATCCAAAAATACAATGGTGTCATTACTGGAGAGTGAAAATTCAACGTCACCAGTGTCGTATCCGTTTAACCTCCAACAGGTTATCCTCGACATTTTATGCCAAGACAGAGATTCCTGACAACATTCAGTGGTAGAAAGCGAAAACACCAATATTTCTATGGGTAATAGGTGATACTGCCGAAGACAACGTCACTAAAGGGTAGTTACTGAACACAGTTTTCCGAAATTTCTTCACGAAAGAGGACGATAATATTCCAGAATACCAATTAAGCCAACCTGAGTAACTTAGAAGTAGATAAAGTATATATCCTCCGTGTAGCGAAGCAGGTTAAAGCACTTAATAAATGCAAGTCTTTCGGCCAAAATACTACACTAATTACGTGCGTTTAAGAGCATGATAATGCATAAACCCCATTCCCAGCAATCGTATGTAACCGCTCGCTCGACGAAATATCCATACCTAAATGTTGTAAAGTTTCTCAGGTCATGTCAATGCTCAACGAAGAAAATAGCTGTAATCCGATGAATTACAGACCCATATCACTGAAGTCGATTTGCAGTAGGATTCTGGAACACGTACTGTGCTCGAACATCATGAATTACCACTAAGGTAACGGTGTATCGACGGGTTCAGAAAATATTGTTGTTGTGAAACAGAATTAACCCTTTATCAGCACGAAGTTATGAATGCTTGTGACAAGGGGTCTAACGTTAATTTCATATTTCCAGATTTCAAAACGGCTTTTAACACCGCTCCTCACAAGAGATGTGTATGGAGAATCTTTCCAGTTGTGTGACTGGATTCATGATTTCCTGTCAGTAACAGCACAGTATGTGGTAATCAACTAAATGTCATCGAGAAAAACGGAAGTGATATCTGGCGATTCCCAAGGCCCTCTGCTCTTGTTATTCTATACAAACAATTTACGAGACAGTCTGACCAATTCTCACAGATTATTTGCAGATGAAAACGTCACATACCACCAAGTAAAGTAATCATAAGATCAAAACCAATAGCAAAATTACTTAGACACGATATCCCTATGGTACGAAAACTGGCCATCGTCTATAAACAAGGAAAAGAATGAGATCACCCACGAGTATGAAAAGAAATAAGCTAAATTTCGATTACATAATAAATCACGTATATCTGAAAGTTGTCACGTCAATTACATACCTAGAGATTACTGTTACGAACAACTTAAAGTGGAACGATCACATTGACAGTGTTGTGAGGTAGGCAAAACACAGACAGCATTTTATTGGCAGAATACTTAGAAGATGCAAATAGTGTACTAAACAGAGTGCCTACGCAGCTCCCGACCGTCTTCCGTTAGACTGCTGTTTCGCTGTAAGACATCTTACCAGATAGGAGTAACGGAGATCATTGAAGAAGTGGAAAAGGGCAGCTCGTTTTGTATTAAAGCGAATAGAAATCAGAGCTCGCACAGAACGAGTTACGTGTTTATTTTACTCACGTGTTATTAGAGAGAGGAACGATAAAGAAATAGCCTAAAGGAGGTCCCTCCGATCTACTGCAAGGCTGCTGCCGCAGGGTAACACGTCTGGTCTAAAGCACCGTGCAGTCTACTTTGCAATTCTCAACTGCCGATCAGCTACCATCACAGCAAAGCTGTCGTAAAAAATCACACGAAGCTGTGCTGAAACTACGGTGTCCTCGATATGTTCCGAAAGCCGCTAATACTTTCCATATAACGCTCACCTTGTACGTTTTCTTCTCCCACTATGGTCATTCAATGGACCAATTATTTCGTGATTTTAAGACCCTCAGAATTCGCTAAACACGTGAGAACTTTCAGTTAGTGATGGCTGTGGCTACCAAATGAGTGACTCTTTTCTTGCCCACATGAGTTTACATTGATTTTGTACAGCCCACAGACAACACCCATACTTGAGATCTTCGATGCCGTTCCCTGAGAAAAAATTACGCGATACGAAAATACCTCTGAGGTCACGTTAAACGCTTCAAATATCGATCAGACTAAGGCATAGTCCTTAAACTGCAGGTAGTACTTACAACGGACTGAAAACTCATTTTAATGCCACGTTATACTACTTGAATAATAATGAAACGCGCATCTACATAAAATCTGATGTTCTCAGCTCCTGCAGAATTCAGATCTTCGATGACGCCAAGTGGAAGTTTGACCACATCCCACTGAGTACAGCATGTAACGTACGTAAAATTACTTTCTGGATTGAAATCAGGAGTGAATGATTGCTGCTTCTAGAACTCTTTCCATCAGGTGCAATAACGTGGGCTATAGTGGAAATAGAGCGAGTTAATAAGCTTTCAGTGGTGTTTCTGAAATTCCACGAGCCAGAGGAACCCTTCCGTAGAAATCGTCTAGTCGTGTCATCCTTTGAGTTTTTGATTGCCCTCTGAATCTGTTATTTAGTTGTAAACACAGAAGCAGTCCACAATTACGGCAGCTACATCATAAATACTGGTAGCCGAAGGGCACCAGGCCATTACTGCTACTAACTAATTGTTCGAGAACTTATGCATGTGAAGAAACATTGACCATATGATATTTGCGCCGTTCTACCCTCAACCAAAAGTCTAGGATAAACGGGTCGTTCAGCTAATACTGAAGGACACATGCATAGAGGATAGGTTAGCCCTGTTTCTGAACACCGAATGTACTTCAGGAACCAACGTTCTCTGCAGTATAGTAGTCAAGGCCTTAAGTTACACTAAAGCTACGCTCTGTTGTCCCGAGTGCCCATCTCCGCTCGTGCATAGGATGTCGTCATAGGTGATAAAAGGATGCGTGCAATGTTACGACGCAGATGAAAGCATGAAGTCTTACTGGGACATGGCACGTCCAGCATTTGCCGAATACAACTGCACAACCTCCCGTTGCTCTGTAGTTACTCACCACAATAAATCCACCGACACGTTTATGGCATTCGCAGAACGAACCACTACAAGATCGCCACACTCTAACAGTCCCACCAATCACTGACACTACTTCTCTCTGGTTACATCACGGAAAGGAAATATTAGTCAAGTATAATTTGGAAGTTTAAAAATTTATTAATAAAGGAACTAAATTCCGTAAATGGGAGGCAGACATTCTGGAATTTTTTTTTCAAATAAAGCTATTTTCAGAGTTTAATAGGGTTTAATTTATTACGACGTTTCCACTACTGCCGTATCAGATAATCTCATCGCGTGTACTGCTTCTGGAAGGACCCGTGCCTACTCTTCTTTCTACACTATTCTCCTGAGTCCTTCTCGACACAATTTATGCATTCGTTGAACTACAGCCAACTGTCTGTGTAATCTGTCGGTATGGTTCTCCCATACAGATCGTGCCAACGACTCGAACTTCCCCAAAATCAGAAAGGTGGCTATAAGCTCTTCTTATATAGTATGCGCCCCGCGAGGATCCTTACTTAAAACGCTCGCCACACAGCGGCCATTACTAATTGTAGCGTTGGGCTGAGCAGATTCGAAGGGGCGGGACCATAGTTTAGCAGCGATCAGCGATCATGCAGTGAACGAGACAGAAGCGCTCATTCGCCGTGGCGACTTGCTTTCCTAATGGACATTCGGTCATTGCAAAAAAAAAAAAAAAGTGTGTGGAACCTTATGTGACTTAACTCCTTAGGTCATCAGTCCCTAAGCTTGCACACTACTTAACCTAAATTATCCTAAGGACAAACACACATACCCATGCCCGAGGGAGGACTCGAATCTCCGTCGGGACCAGCCGCACAGTCCATGACTGCAGCTCGGTCATTGCAACCCAGCGTGCTTTCAGGCAGTAGTTCAATACCGCTCCAGCAGGTCGTGTTACTCATGAAAAATCGCTTATTACGTGGGTGAACACCTTTATGAATTATTGTAGGCCATATAAAAAGAATCCAGTCCCTTCAATACCCACCGGGACGCCCGCTAACGTCGATAAATTAAGGGCGCCGATTTTGAATTCCCCCAGGTAATCTGCACACAAACATGTAGGTACTCTGGCGGTTTCTGATAGCACAGTGAGACTAATTCTTAATGAAGACTTGAAATTTCATCCACACAAACTGGCAGTGGTGCACACACTTAATCCACACGATCTTATTTCATGTGAAAACCGATTTGAAGACTTGGTCGAAAACCTGTTCCTGACTCCATTGTGCTCTTCAGTGACGAGGCACATTTTCATATGTCAGGACGTGTGAATAAACAATACTTGCGGTATTGGAGTGACACCATCACCCGAAAACTTCACGAGCGGACTCTGCATACAGAAAGCCCAACCGTTTGATGTGCATTATGCAATATTTCTGTTATTGGCCCATGCTTTTTCGAATAGAACAATAGGGCAGTTGCAGTCACTTCTGAACGTTTTGTCCAGGTGACTGAAGAGTCTTTTTTTTTCTTCTCGAATTTGAAGAAGTTGATGTGACAGATATTTGAATTCAAGAAGGTGGCATCACGGCTCACACAGCACGAACGTCAATGACGCTCTTGCACCAACACTTCCCGACCGTCTAATCTCTTTGAGGGGCTATCTCCAATGCTATACAACCATAACTGTGGAGCTTTTTGTAATTTATTATCGTAGTATATATGAAACGGTGCCACCTTGTTTTGTCTTCTTACCCCAGTATAAAAGTGGTCGCATCACATATACTACGATAATAGACTACAAAAAGTTTCACAACGAAGGTTGTATATCATTGCACAAGGGAATATTATAATTACAGTTACTCCAATAGCTAATTAGTCTGTCATCTCATGTTACGTACACACCTGGTAACACTTCTGTCCTAGTGCTACCTTTGCATTTCGGTACGTAGGAACAGATGGCGTGAGCACATCTGTTTAGTGTTACTTATGACTATCTAGGAAGGTGACTGTAATGTATTTTTGTATATCAGTTCGTTTGTTATATTTACATTTTAGATTTCCGAAGATGGAAATAATAATTCCGAAAACTTGCTGTTTGGCTTTTTTATGCGATCTAGTCTGCTTACCTACAGGTCTACAAGCGGTTATGGGAGTAGTCACTAGCCTCCCACGTGGCTTTATGTCACACCTTTATTTATAGCAATAAATAAGATTTTGCAGTTAATAGTAATTAAATTTGGTTTTTCGAACCTAACACAAGCATCATACATCTTTTACAGATCAGAATTACTTACGTCACTGGAAGTCTATGTGGTAGTGGAGTGTGGTTTTATCCAGTTAATTTACAACTGTTATACATCAGCCTGCTAGGAGTTCTACAGCGTACTAACTCATATCAATTAAGGAGCTACTGCGGTACCAGTTAAGAACAGCTGAGCTCTCCATTTAGGTAATAGTATGACTCTAGAGATAATGAACACTCAGACAGGAACGTTAATGGTGACTTTCAAAGGACTATGTTAATCGAGCAGTAAAGCTTTATCTCTCTGATGATGCACGAAGCTCTTTGCCTAGAAATAAAATGATGTGTTGTTGAAACGAAAGTGCAAATTTCAAGCCATAATCCAAAGCTTTTAGTAGCAGCAGACTTTGCTCAAACATTAACACTTCATATTGACTCCTGTAATTTAATTTGTGAAATATAGCTTCACCAATGAGTCACTTAGCAACTTACACGTATGTTACAAGTGAACTGGAGGGGGGGGGGGGGGTCAGGAGGTGATCGAATAACTCTCCTTTATTATATGTATTGCATGACAGCAAATCTGAAGTCTAAAACTGGGCCCCAGATCTCACTCACAGCTGAGTTGTGTAAGAGGAGTGGCTGTTATAAAACAAATCCTTGACCATACAAGAAGAGTGAGGGCAAAGGATCTTACATCTGAATTCTTAGTATAGCTCATCGTTTTGTTTGGCCATTGTGCACAATGATAACTCGATCACTGCAAGAACAAACAGCTTATGTGCGTATCACGCCGTGTTTATTATTGGTGTGTCTCCTATGGAAAAGTTGTAGGACAATGAAAGGGCTTTTTGAATATAGGTCAACCACTGACATTAACAGATTTTTGTTTCCTATAATTGCTGACAAACACCACATTAAGCATTAACGGAGAAGAGCGTACTCTAAATACTCAAATTAAATTTTGAAATGACGCTAACACAGTGGAGAGGCACCAAAAAATTTGGAGAACAGTATCGAGAAAGTGCAAGGAGGTGTGCTCTTCTGAGCAGGTCACGAATTCAAAGTTAAAGACACATCAAGCTTTCACAATCTTTAGCCAAATGAAGCAACACAGGTTGTGTGGAAAATTCAACAAGTAACGAGCAGTTCAGAATGTAGATAGTACTATCACAGTGGCAACACTTCCGTGTTCACAAAAACAGCAAACTGTGCGTCCACAAGCACCTAATTGCAGCCAGAAGACCAGTGACTCTCGTAGCGAGCGGCGATCGAATGACCGTAACACATAAATCTTCCTCACATCCATTCAATACTGTTGCCAATGTCACAGGCAACAAGAGAACTGTTTATTTCACGAAAAACAGGGGAATACTGCAGAAACTTCCCACTCTTCACATATATAACTGGTTGATACTGGGATAGAGCAGTGCCCCATCGAATGAAAGGTTTCTTAGCACAAAACACAGTGGCCGGGGTATGTCAGTTCGACTGGGTGCACCGGATATTGAAGTCAAAGCAACGCTGCTCTGGCAATATTCTCTCCTTTGGTGTGTGAACAGAATAGGCAAAATATCATGCTGGTTTATTATTTGTAATTGGCAGGTGCTGCACTGTGTCTTCTGCTCAGGGCTAGTGAAGGGGCCAGCTCTGCAAACAAAAGCACGAAGCTGGCCACAGCCTTACTTCCATGAAAACTGACCAGCTCCCAGGAGACTTGTGCCCTTCCTAATGGGATTCACTGAACAGCCTCCTGCCGACAAGAAGGACGCAGAGACCACACCGGGATAACACCTTCCTCCTGAGATAAACGATAAACTTTGTTGCTAGCAAATACACCAAGGACATTCCGAATAAAATTAACCACAATATGGAGGCTAAACCGACACAATATCACATAGCGATATGCGGCCTCATTCCAAATAGGTACCGCACTAATGTAAGTATAGTCTGTGGTGACTTCAATCTACCCCTGGTATGGCGGAAAAATTATGCGTTTCAAGCCGGCGGCATGCATAAGACGTCATCCGAAATTGTATTGAATGCTTTCTCAGAAAACTATTTTGAACAATTTCTTCATGAGCCCCCTCGAAGCGTGATCGTATATCTATTTCTAAAAGCTGATAAATATGCTCTTAACGTCTTTTTAAGAGACGTAGAAAATTGTGGAATGATTTCAAAGAGGCAGTATCGACAGAAATTGACAGAGATACATCCCCTAAATTAACAAGTAATGGTGCTGATATCCCATGGTACACAAAACGGGTCAGATCGCTGTTGCAGAAGCACCGTAAAAAGCATGCCAAATTTAAAAGAACGCAAAATCCCCAAGACTGACAAAGTCTTGCAGAAGTTAGAAATATAGCGCGTACGTCAATGCTTTTAACAATTTCCACAACGAAATTCTGTTTCGAAATCTGGCAGAAAGCCCAAAGAGATTCTGGTCATACATAAAGCACACCAGTGGCCAGACGCAATCAATACCTACACTGCGCGATAAGAACGGTGAAGTCACTGATGACAGTGCCACTAAAGCAGAGTTATTAAACACGGTTTTCCGAAACTCTTTCACCAAAGACGAAGTAAATATTCCTGAATTCCAATCAAGAGTTACTGCCAAGCTGAGAAACATAGAAGTAGATAATCTCAGTGTAACAAAGCAGCTTAAATCAATAAAGCCCTGAACTTCGGTCCAGATTGTATACCAGTCATGTTTCTTTCAGAGGAATAGCTCCATATTTAGCTATTATATACAACCGCTCGCTCACAGAAAGATCCGTATCTAAAGACTGGAAAATTGCTCGTCACACCAATACCCATAAAGAGAAGTAGGAGTAATCCGTCGAATTATAGGCCCGTTCACTAATGTCTATTGGCAGTCCGTTTTTGGAACATACAGGGTGGCCCATTTACCGCGACCGGGCCAAATATCTCACGAAATGAGAGTGAAACGAAAAAACTACAAAGAACGAAACTTGTCTAGCTTGAAGGGTGAAACCTGATGGCGCTATGGTTGGCCCGCTAGATGGCGCTGCCATAGGTCAAACGGATATCAACTGCGTTTTTTTTAAATTGGAGCCCCCATTTTTATTACATATTCGTGTAGTACATAAGGAAATATGAATGTTTTAGTTGGACCACTTTATTCGCTTTGTGATAGATGTCGCTGTAATAGTCACCAACACATGGCTCACAATTTTAGACGAACAGTTGGTAACATGTAGCTTTTTTAAATTAAAATACAGAAAGAAGCTACGTTTGAACATTTTATTTCGGTTGTTCCAATGTTATACATGTACCTTTGTGAACTTATCATTTCCGAGAACGCATGCTGTTACAGCGTGATTACCTGTAAATATGACATTAATGCAATAAATGCTCAGAATTATGTCCGTCACCCTCAATGCATTTGGCAATACGTCTAATGACATTCCGCTCAACGGCGAGTAGTTCGCCTTCCGAAATGTCCGCACATGCATTGACAATGCGCTGACGCATGTTGTCAGGCGTTGTCGGTGGATCACGATAGCAAATATCATTCATCTTTCCCCACAGAAAAAAATTCGGGGACGTCATATCCGGTGAATGTGTGGGTCAAGGTATGGTGCTTCGACGACCAATCCACCTGTCATGAAATACGCTGTTCAATTCCGCTTCAACCGCACGCGAGCTATGTGCCGGAAATCCATCATGCTGGAAGTACATCGCCATTCTGTGATGCAGTGAAACATCTTGTAGTAACATCGGTAGAACATTATTCACGGAATCAGCATACATTGCACCATTTAGATTTCCATCGATAAAATTGGGGCCAATTATCCTTCCTCCCATAATGCTGCACCGTACATTAACCCGCCAAGGTCGCTGATGTTCCACCTGTCGCAGCCATCGTGGATTTTCCGTTGCCCAATAGTGCATATTATGCCGATTTGCGTTACCGCTGTTGATGAATGACGCTTTGTCGCTAAATAGAGTGCACGCAAAAAATCTGTCATCGTCCCGTAATTTCTCTTGTGCCCAGTGGCAGAACTGTACACGACGTTCAAAGTCGTCGCCATGCAATTCCTGGTGCATAGAAATATGGTACGGGTGCAATCGATGTTAATGTAGCATTCTCAACAACTTACGTTTTTGAGATTCCAGATTCTCGCGCAATTTGTCTGCTACTGATGTGCGGATTAGCCGCGATAGCAGCTAAAACACCTTCTTTTGCATCATCATTTGTTGCAGGTCGTGAATGACGTTTCAAATGTGGCTGAACACTTCCTGTTTCCTTAAATACCGTAACTATCCGGCGAACGGTCCAGACACTTGCATAATGTCGTCCAGGATACAGAGCAGCATACATAGCACACGCCCGTTGGGCATTTTGGTCAGAATAGCCATACATGAACACGATATCGACCTTTTCCGCAGTTGGTAAACGGTCCATTTTAACACGGGTAATGTATCACGAAGCAAATACCGTTCGCACTGGCGAAACGTTACTTGATGCCACGTAGTTATACGTTTGTGACTATTACAGCGCCATCAATCACAAAGCGAAAAAAGTGGTTCAACTAAAACATTCATATTTCTTTACGTACTACACGAGTATGTAATAAAAAATGCGTGTTCCTATTTAAAAAAACGCAGTTGATATCCGTTTGACCTATGACAGCGCCATCTATCGGGCCAACCATGGCGCCATCTGGTTTCCCCTTTCAAGCTAGACGAATTTCGTTCTTTGTAGTTTTTTTCATTTGGTGCTTATTTCGTGAGATATTTGGTCCGGTCACTATCAATGGACCACCCTGTATACTGTATTCGTACCTTGAAGAAAACGATTTATTGACAAATAGTCAGCACGCATTCAGAAAATATCCTTCGTGCGAAACACAACTAGCTCTTTATACTCATGAAGTAATGAGTGCTATCGACAGGGGATGTCAAATTGATTCGACATTTTTAGATTTCCAGAAGGCTTTCGATAGCGTTCCTCACAAGCGTCTTCTAACCAAACTGCGTGCCTATGGAATATCGTCTCAGTTGTGCGACTGGATTCGTGATTTCCTTTCAGAAAAGTCACAGTTCGTACTAATAGACGGAAAGCCATCGAGTGAAACAGAAGTAATATCCGGCGCTCCACAATGAAGTGTTATAGGCCCTGTTTTGTTCCTGTCTGTATTAGCGACATAGGAGACAATCTGAGTAGCCGTCTTAAATTGCTTGGCGATCGTGCTGTCATTTACCGTCTTGTAAAGTCATCAGATGATCAAAACTACTTGTATAATGATTTAGATAAGATATCTGTATGGTTCGAAAAGTGGCAATTGACCTTGATTACAGAAAAGTGTGAAGTTATTCACGTGAGTACTAAAATAAACCCGCTAAATTTCGATTACCCGATAAGTCACACAAATGTGAAGGCTGTAAATTCAACGAAGTACTTAGGGATTACAATTACAAATAACCTAAATTGGAATGATCACATAGATAGTGTTGTGGGTAGAGCAAACCAAGGACTGCGATTCACTGGCAGAACACTTAACAGGCTGCCGGTCTACTAAAGAGACTGCTTTCTCCACGCTTGTGTGCCTTATTCTGGAGTATCGCTGTGCGGCGTGGGATCCGCATCAGGTGGGACTGACGGATGACATCGAAGAAGTACAAAGAAGGGCAGCTCGTTTTGTGTTGTCGCGGAATATGGACATAGTGCCGCAGACATTATACGCGAATTGGAGTAGCAATCATTAAAACAAAGGCATTTTTCGTTGCGACGGTATCTTGTCATGAAATTTCAATTACGTTTTCTCCTCCGACAGAGAAAACATTCTGTTTGCAACCACATGCGTAAGGAGAAATGATCATCGTCGTACAGAAGAACTTCCCGCGCGCCGTTCGGGAGTGGAACGGTAGGGAGACAGCTTGATAGAGGTCCACTGCACCTTCTACCAGGCCTTTATTGTGAATAGCAGTGTAATCACGTAGATGTCGATGTAGACCTCGATGTCACATCACGCTTTTATCCCTCTTTCAAAAAGAATTTGAACTGCCAGGAAAGAAGTCCTCGTTCATCACCTGGTTAAAGCACAGTAAAAATTAATTAATACGCACAACCAATGGAGTCAGAAAAAAACCTCTAACAGTCTTCCATCAGAATTACTGCAAAAAGCAAGGCATCATATTGCCTGTTTCATTAATTGGTTATTTAATGCATGACCGAGCACAGATTCCTTTTGTACCTGCTGCCAGTCGGCTCTCCCCGTGTTTCCCTGCAGCTCATCTGCTCGTGAAACAATTGTACATCTCAGTTTGCAAGATCTTTAACTGTGCACAACATTACCGCACTACTCGGTGCGTTGCAGTGATTGAACCTTTGAATGAATGCGACAATGCAGCCAAGCAAAATTTAATATAAAGTGGCTTTGGTTTGACGCCTCAGTTCGATTTACTTCCACAAAAATCGAAGCAAATCAAAACATCGTTTCCACAGGAGACATTATGTGCAACCCCGGACATAACTAATCTCCTTACTCATTATCATTCTCAAATCTCGTTACCCCAAAAATCTTAAGTTTAACAAGCTACTGGTGCACTACCTTAGGTCTGTCCATGAGGTTGTCCAACAGAGGGTGGCGTGTTCATAGTTAGGAAACACTTCCCGCCAATAGACTCTGATGAAGATAAGAAAATAACTGACAGTAATACACAGTTCCTAAGATGTGTATGGTCAGCAGGATCGCTCAGCACTCTGTTAGCAAAAGCTGGCGTATGTCAAATCCTTAAACAATCCGGCAAATACACCAAGGTATAAATCGCAGCTGGTGATAATCATATAAATACTCCTTAAATGACATATGTAAGTCACCTACCACGTCGAAAATTGATTCAGTACATTTTTTATAACTTCGAACAACTCGCAGAAATTGTTTACGCAAATAAATATATACCATCTCGCAGCATAATTTATTACGCACGACGTGTACAGAAAGCCAAAAGAAGATGAGGTAAGACACCCTGAGAAAGAATGAAGTTCTAGAGGAACGATACATCACATTTTGTTTCCTTACATCCTCGGCACTTTTGAAACAGAAGAAAATCATACGAATGTTTAGGATCCACCAACGATTCTGACTGACCTTAGCTGCACTTAATTATCTTAGTAATTTGCAAAACAGGCGTTATGTTCATGCAAAAGTGGGATCACCAGAATATACAATTTTGAAACACACGAACATGGATACAATGACAATAGCTGGCTAATTCACAAGGCACATTCTTCTGGGGCAATCACTGAAATTATAGAGATACTCGAAGTCGTACTAAAGTACAACTATTTCAAATTTTAACATAAGATCTCCCTTCAAAAAGATGATTAGATATAGAATTTCCTTTGGAAGGTAAACTGTCGGATATATATGATCAGTCACAGACATATTGTCAGTCACTTGGAAAAGAAATTAGTCATAGATCGTCTTGAAATTATAGGTTCTATAGTGTAAGACAAACGTTATGTTGGCGATATTTTTATCTTATTCCGTGTCTCGCAATAAGAAGTTCCCAAATGCTTTTAGTCTAATACACAATAATACTGCTTTCACGGCCGAGTACCAGTAGTGCAGCAGTATTAATATGTTAGATCTTTACATTGCCATGAATGAACATAGGCATGTTTCTGACATATAGGCTATCAAAAGCTTACATCCTCGGACGCTATTATTCCAGCCACATCGTGCCGTCCTGCTCAATAAAAGAAGAGATATTTCATCCAGTGGTAATCAGACTTCTGAAACTGCGACTACACGGTAATGAAGATGAGAAGGAACTTGGCTGGTTGCGAAATAAAGCACGGAATAACTACTATCATAGGATGGGCGTTGAAATGTACAATTTTACAGTCTTCCGTTGACCAAAACGAGTTACTACACAAAAACAATGCCAGGTTTCCTTCCAATGGCCAGGTCTCATGTAGACTAAGTAACTCTCTTACAAAATCTAATGTACAAATCGCATACAAATCTAAACCGTCACTTTTAGCCTTTCAATATACCGTACGATACATGACGTAAACCAGAACAGTGGTGCACAGAAAATTCACTGCTGTGACAGTAAGGCGAGATACACTGCGCCAACCGGAAGAAATTTCTATACGCGATATAGGGAACACGCGCAATTAAAAAGGAAAAAACATGGGAAGTTAATCCAGATTGGCAGCTCACCTTACACAAGACAGTCACAAGGTACACAGTTTCGGAAACAACGTTGTAATACTTCATACAATGAAGAATGGCTACTTCATGGACATTTATGAAGAGATGACAATTTACACTCATCTGAAAACAGCTGAGAAAAAGACGCTTAACGAACGAAGAACGTTAAGGAGCACCAATTGGTTCGATATCTGCCGCCAAGTTATTGACAACTTCCGTTAATGATATGCCGCAAGTTCGCAACTGTAGCTAGTTGTTGGTAAACGTACATTTTTAAGCAATCGACGATGCGTCCTAGCTATAGTACAGTCCTCAAAGGGTTCAGGTAGATCAAATTTTACAATTTACCTTTTTGTTGGAGGTGGACGCCTTGTTCATTGCAACTTTTTTACAGTTTTATTAGTTCCAAATAATTACTCTGAGCATTTTTATTTGAAAAACATGCAGTTGTAATTCTGGAACACGTCACAATATAACACTTTTTATGCTAAAGCAAGTTAACAGTCGTATGTGTCATATTGTACACTTTTCATAATTACAACACATCCATTTTTCTCATGTCACAAATGGGCAAATTTTTTTTTTAATTACTTGGATTTGTCTGTTTTGTCGTTAACTATCAGTATTTCATCTGAAATACACGCAATGTAATTTGGAAAGACATCAAATAACTCTTTTCTTGCCAAACCATGTTAACAGTTTTATGGTATATTATTTAACACTTTTTGTAATTGCGACGCGACCATTTTTCTTATGACATCATTCGGAGTGGAATGTTTCTAAATCCTCTTCATCCCATTCCCTCGTCTGATGTTTCTTCTTTACACTATAATTAAGCTGTATATTATTTCTGCACTTGTACTGTACATTTATAAGCATTGTTTCCCGTCTCATATTATGTAAAAGAAAACGTATATACCTATCATATAATATTCATCATTTTCAGATGCACCTCATAATGGCTCAATATAATGGTCGAAATCGGTCGTGTGTGGATGTAGTACAGTTACAGTTAGGCAAATGGAGCGGCTTTTCATTAATTAACTGTAAAGCTTAAGTGAGAACAAAGTTCCCTGAAACTGTAGTCAAATTACGAAATAACGGTAACACTGTCAGGAGGTTCAAGTAAGTCTGAAAGCTTGTACGGTGAAAGCGTCGGATGATGTGTTCATCTTGACAGCTCATGAAATCATGGTTAACCATACAAGGAGATATCATAAATTGCAGTCAAACTAAGCAATACGTGTTACATGGCAGCTTAGGCATGCAACTATGTATCCAAAATATCTAACACTGTAACGCAACTGTGATAATCATACTTCCCTAAAATCAGCAATCTATATGCCCATCAGGACCAAACTGCGTCCTGGGCACACGTGATCCTCATAATGGGCAGCATCCAAAGCACAAGGTAGCATAGATCTTTTTCCACAAGCCTTAACTTTCAGAAAACTGAATGTAGAGAGGATGAGAATGCTGCTGCCGATGTGACAGATGAGAATGTACCTAATTTTATGAAAAGAATGGAATAACGCTGTACTGGAATGAACCCGTGTCGCACTGATTGCTCAGCTCATTTGTGCCAAGCACAATGGTGAGGCAACTCATCAAATATTGGAGCGAAAGCAACGCACGTTCCCATGCTGGTTGGGCAGTGTCTCTGTGTCTTCTCCTTTGATGTCTGACTATAGCTGACCAAAATTTTGTTCTAAATTCGTCTCTGGGGATGGCAACAGTGAGTGGCACAGTGCCTTTCCCCATGGCTAGGAGAGGTACTGGCTTTGGCAACAAATGTACAAAGCAGGCCTCAGCCTTACTTTCAGGAAAACTGACCAACTCCCAGGGAACCTTCACCTTCCCTTATGACATTCAGAGACCACCTCCTGCTCACATGGAGCACGCAGAAGACACAATGCGAGAATATCTTACAAGTAACAAAAACGCACAGCTTTCTTTCTATCAAATCTGACAAGTACATTCTAAATAAAAATTAACTGTGAAATATCCGCCCCTGGTAGCTAAGTGGTCAGCGAGACGGAATGTCATGCCTAACGGCCCGGGTTCGATTCTCAGCTGGGTCGGAGATTTTCTCCGCTCAGGGACTGGGTGTTCTGCTGCCCTTAACATCGACATTTCATACTCATGGGCACGCAAGTCGCCGAAGTGGCGTCAACTCGAAACACTTGCACCAGGCGAACGGTCTGCCCCACGGAAGGCCCTAGCCACACGGCCTTTCCGACCATGAAATGGTGCCAAAATTCATCAATGTCATGTGGCAGTATGCACTGGGATTGCCACATAACCCCTTGATCCCTGTTTCGAAACAAATAACAATTACCAGCATAGTTATCCTCTTTCATCACAAGTGTTAACATAGAAATTTGTGAACATTGTATCTATACCTATTTACTCTGTTTTTTTTTTTTTTTTCTCACATTCACTTTCCCTCTATTGAGATTAATTTCTTATGAATCGCCGCGAGGTGTAGCGGCGGGGTCTCAGGCGCCTTGCCACGGTTCGAGCAGCTCCCCCGTCCGAGGTTCGAGTCCTCCCTCGGGCTTGGATGTGTGTGTTGTCCTTATCGTAAGTTACTTTAAGTTAGATTAAGTAATGTGTAAGCCTAGGGACCGATGACCCCAGATCCCATAGGAACATACCATAAATTCCCTATTCCTTATGAATGTTCCGGTTTCATGTTGCACTGAATAATCTCTAATGTATCATATTGCAGCAGAGTGTTCTTCACAACCCAGCATTATAGCTTACCTCTTTGGCTTCTGGAAGTGCATCTGCTGTCCTACTATGACTAACATTGTTTCAACCTATACAACATTGCTAATCCCACAGAGAAACGGATGAGGCAAGGAAGAGGAAGAGAAAAAAATGAGATTACATCTGTATATCTGTCAGTTATCTTCATATGAGTTATGAAATACAATCATACTTTATCTACTTCGCCCTTTATACAGAAAACATTTGTGAATGCGGTATAGTTTTGCAAATTGATCAATATTGTAATAAGCCCTTAGGGATCCAGCAATCATTTCTTGGGGACAGACTAGGCGTCCCCATGTTACTGAGCAGGGGACTGGTAAGAGCCACCGGTCGTCTATGACCATAAGTCCTGGGCATGCTTCAGCGACCTGTGTAGGGCGCCGCGGTGCAGCGTTCTGTGGCACAGGAAACCAGGATGTTGGATTGACCGCCCAGATTACTAAGATGGTAAAAACATCTATAAAAAGGTCCTCCGTCTCTAGATGTGCTGCGCGCCGATGACATGCTTGACGGTTCAGGTGGAACGATCATGAACAGGCAGCCTCTGTGTAACCTGACGTACCTCTGTTGTTTAAGTGTTACCTAGGCACATGGGGCTCTGTTTAGGTGGGCTTTTATTTCCCTAGCTGCTCATTTGAGCGATATGGAAACTTCGAAATTTCCTCCTCCTCCCAGAGGAATTGGCGAGCCCAGTCCAACAAGAGGACTCGTGCATGGGTTATTCAGAGTAGTTTTGGTAATATGAATGTAACTCATGCTCCTGGTCAGAGTGTGTTTGTAACAGTTAAGAGGAAAGAGAGCAGCTTCTAGAATGTTTCGCCTTTTTATATCCAAATTGGTTAAGATCTGTCAAGCTTTAGCGCAATGAGACACTGTTAGCAGAAACTTTTAATTTCCAGGAAACAACGAATCTCCAGAAAGCTAGGTGCCTTGGGCAATATTCAACAACACCTTGAACTATAGCAATGATGCCTTCAATTTACGTCTATGGTCACAAAATAGAAGAAGGTGGCTCAATTAGCTACCTTGATATCACTATTAGGAAAGTTAATAACAAACATAAGTTTTAGATTTTTGAGAAACCAACTTGTACAGACAGTATCATCAATGCCAGTTCATGCCATCCTCCCCGATACAAAATAGCGTTCTTCAGTTCCAAGGTTCACCGGCTCCTTCGTCTACCTATGGACGAAAACGAAATACGTAAAGAACTTAGCATTTTAAAGCAAATTGCGTTAGCTAACGGCTTTTCTATAAATGACGTCACGTGCCCCTGCAGTAGGCTAAACACACGTTTAACAAACAGCGGACACACACGCACCCACACACAAAAGAGAACCGGCAAAGATAGAATGGAAACCATTTCCATGAAACTTAACGGCAAAATGTCCCTGCAAATAGAAAAATGTTTTAAGAAGTCTGATGTCAGATGTGGCTTTCAGGTTAATAACACCCTAAAATTGAAAATAAGACATAAACTGAAAGAGAACTTTGATAAATTTGATGGCTCTGGAGTAGGCTCGTCCAAACTGCGCCCCTGGGGTGCTAGCGCCCGCGATCGCCAGCGGCCAGCGCCCCGGGCGAATTCGTATGTTGTCGCAGTAGCCCGCATCTCGTGGTCGTGCGGTAGCGTTCTCGCTTCCCACGCCCGGGTTCCCGGGTTCGATTCCCGGCGGGGTCAGGGATTTTCTCTGCCTCGTGATGGCTGGGTGTTGTGTGATGTCCTTAGGTTAGTTAGGTTTAAGTAGTTCTAAGTTCTAGGGGACTGATGACCATAGATGTTAAGTCCCATAGTGCTCAGAGCCATTTGAACCATTTGTCGCAGTAGCCGAGCCGTGTCGCTTAGCTGGCCGTGCAGACCGCCCACCGAGCCTCGCCGTGCCGCTGTACCCAAATATTGCAATAGATAAAAATTTATTTTGCGACCACACATCGCTGTCCTTTTAGCGAAATTGGGGGAAAACGCATCTAAAGCCAATCTTTTTTGTTAGTTTTTTATTTGAGTTTCAATGAATGAAACAATTAATTGTTAAAGTGATAAAGGTGTTTTAAAAACGGGATTGTACAAAATTAATTGCATGTCCTTTTTTTGGTGTGGTACGAGCAGGAAACAGGTGGGCAAAGTTTGTGCCGAAGTTACAAATGATCGCTGAGAATTGCGAAAGCAGGGAAACCATTTGCTGCTGGGAATCTCATCAAGGATTGCCTGATCGACTCGGCGGCTTGAATTTGTCCACCAGACCTCATGGAAAAATTTGAAAAAAATAGATCTTTCGCCTCACACTGTTGTTCACAGAGTCGAAGATATGGTCTCAGATATGGAGCAGCAATTAATGGAGAGAGCGGCAAACTTCATTTGACATTCTATCGCTCTTGAAGAGTCCGCGGACGTTGCGGTCATATCTCAGCTTGTTATATTCATTCGAGGTGTCGACAACAATCTGCGTGTCACCGAAGAAATTCTAGGTCTTATACCATTAAAAGACACAACCACGGGTTTGGATATTTTTCTACCAGTGGAAAAAGTGTTTGAGTCAATGGGTTTAAAATGCGAACGCCTGGCCAGTGTAACAACAAATGGAGCCCCTGCGCCACGAGGGATACGCACTGGATTTCTGAGTTTCGTCAGAACAAAAATGGCTGAAGCTGGCTGTTCCTAATTCGCGGCAGTCCATTGTCTGATACACCACCAGGCACTTTGTGCGAAGATTGTCAACATAAAAAATATTATATGCACAGTTCTTCAAACGGTTAATTATCTTCGGTCGCATGGACTCACACATCGCCAATTTAAAGAATTTCTGGCTGATGTCGAAGCGGAATACCCAGACATCCCCTACCACACCGACGTAAGATGGCTGAGCAGAGGAAAGGTGCTTCATCGGTTTTTCTCCTTGAGGGGCGAAATAAATACCTTTTTGGAAATGAAAGGACGTCCAGAAGAATTAATTTGTGATCCTACGTGGGTGGCGAATTTGGCTTTTTTGAGTGAACTTACTGGTCATTTAAATACTTTGAACATTTCACTCCAACGCTAAAATCACTATGTCGTTGATTTAGTGCAGACGATTCAAGCATTTAAAATAAACTTATTTTGTGGGAAAAACAATTGCGCGAGAAGAGTTGTGGACACTTTCCTGCACTAGACAGTGTTAAAGAAGTTGTGGATTTTTCAGTTTATGTTGCAATCATTTGCGAATTACAAGAACGGTTTGAAAACAGATTTTTGGAGATAAGTGAGCTTCAATCGGGCGTAGATATGTTTGTTCGGCCGTTTTCCCTTCGTCATACGATGTCTCATAAGTGCTTCAACTAGAGCTGATTGAACAGCAGTGCGATATCCGCGTGAAGGACCGCTTTCTCATGTGTAAAACTTTGGATGACTTTACAGCTGTCTTCCACGAGAGAAATATCCTCTTTTGCACAAGGACGCGGCCCAAGTTCTCTCAATGTTTGGTTCCACGTATGTCTGTGGGCGCTTTTTCTCTCTTTTAAGCTTGCTAAAACTAAGAACCGTTAATTACTTGACAATAAAAGTTTGACTAATTCTTTGAGGTTATCAGTCTCAGGGAGTATTGTACCAAACATTGACAAAACCGTTTCCTCGAAAAAGAAAAAAGTGTAAAATGTTAATTGTCTCCTTTAACAATGTTGACTGTAAGAATTAAAGAGCTTTATAACCTTAATTCTATTTTTAATAAGTTTTCAAACTTGGTCGGTTAAAATTATTACGTACAAAACGGCACACTAAGATCCCATTTCTAAACTCTGAATAGGTATACAAAGAGATGTAGCCCGAAGTACAACAAAAAATGTTTACTTGTAACTGCTAACAGAAAGAATGAGACTCTATATCCCTTGCATAAAGTTATTTCTAAAATAGAATATTTATGACTCTAGCTCATTTAAGAAACTGATATATTTTTTCAGAAGGCGCCTGTTGTACGTATGACGGTGTGCATGTGCAGTACTAGTAGAATGAACCTATGGGTCAGAAAACAACTAAGATGTTCTTCGATTCTTGTTTTGGATATTGTCGTCTAAAGCTTTCCGTAGTAATTCTGCCACACGAACACTAGTTGTTACCTAAACGGTAAATGGTTTGCTTGTTTTACCGCTCATCGGCCTCTTTCACAGAGGTGCGCTTCCTCTGTTATTTTGTTTACGTTGGATCTGACCACGGGACAGTCCACCGCAGAGCAGTGGAGTGGTGTGCGGTCTCACTCGCTTCGCAGCTCTCTCTCTCTCTCTCTCTCTCGCTCCTATGGCGACACTAGCGACACACGGTCGCGGACGGGGCGCTGAACTACACTGCCTGGCGCCCGACAGGATTGACTGCAGTAACTGTGACAAATATTATATCGGTCAAACAGGCCGCTCTTTTAAATTAAGGTTTAAACAACACTCACAGCCACGAAACAAAACGGCTTTGAGACGGCATTTATTTGATACTGGTCATTCCATGGGAAGCATTGAGAATTGCATGCGTATTCTTCACAGAGTGGAAAAAGACCGTGCTCTTAATTTGTTACAGGAGCTTGAAATTTATAATGCAAAAAATAAAGAACCAACTAAACTGCTTAACTGGCAAAATGACTTTATGCCCAATGCCTACTTTCCTTTATTTGAGAACGTTTTACTCTAATCACTTTTTTTTCTTCATTGTTACTTTTAAACCTGTTTACAGGCAGGCCAGCAGCAGCATACGACGCCGCTCTTTGGCCTCAGAGAAACACAAAAGATAGAAATGAAGACAATTAGAGGAAAAATACGGTGGAAAAAAAAAATGGTTCAAATGGCTCTTAGCACTATGGGACTTAACTGCTGTGGTCATCAGTCCCCTAGAACTTAGACCTACTTAAACTTATCTAACCTAAGGACATCACACACATCCATGCCCGAGGCAGGATTCGAACCTGCGACCGTAGCGGTCACGCGGCTCCAAACTATAGCGCCTAGAACCGCACGGCCACTACGGCCGGCAAAAATACGGTGGACATATAAACGGAGATAAACACTTTTTAAAATATATGGAGCCGTTCACGGGCGTAGAGTCCAAGATAAAATTGTTCAGACAGTTGGACACACACATAGACGAAAACTGTCACACGCGAACGTAGGTGCACAAAACCAGTATCACTGAACCACGTAAACACAAACGACGGCACACACAGAAACACGAGGCGTCTAATCACTCCACGCCTCTGTTATATATAGTGTGTTGATAATTTCACCTAGTATTGAGTTCCTGAGATATTTACTTCATTTTCATGCGTTTTACGCATGACTCTAGTATGTTCTTGTTCCTTCTATATTCATTTCATAGACCGCATTACACCGAGCGAGGTGGCGCAGTGGTTAGCACACTGGACTCGCATTCGGCCATCCTGATTTAGGTTTTCCGTGATATCCCTAAATCGCTCCAGGCAAATGCCGGGATGGTTCCTTTCAAAGGGCACAACCGACTTCCTTCCCTGTTCTTCCCGATTCCGATGACCTCGCTGTTTGGTCTCTTCCCACCCCCCCCCCCCCAAAAAAAAAAAAAACTACGAAAAGACCTCATTAATCAGATAATGTGGATCATCCACTGTTACGGAATTCTATCATTCTTTTCTTGCAACGGAGTGCCGCAGGGTGCGAGGGGCCCTCTGCCGGTCACGTTCCTCCAACTACTTCCCGCCTGTGCGGAATTCTGGCGTTAGCGCTAAAAGAGGGCGCTGATTGTGTGTAGCACTATGTATTATTTCATTTGTGGTTTCTTTAGCGATTTGTTTTATGGTTGTTTAATAGTACCTGCTTCACTATCAATGGTGTTTAACATTTATGTCATTATCTAGAATATTGGTACTAGAGCACATGTCAACCACTGTCTCTTAACTCTTCCTCTTTTTATCAAACTTACTTTTGTTGTGTTCTTCTTTTTATAGCTTTTTATTACTGTAATGCCTTTTATACGTTACAAGTTTATTACAGACTTCAACTATTGTATCCCCTTTTATTTTCGCTGTTTTAATTAATTATTGAAAACTAGTGTATGCCGACACTAGCGACATCTGGTGAACTTGCAACACAAACATCTTGTGGCTAATGTACGGCAGCTTGCTTTAAACAGTAGTACTACTGACAACGTGACTCGTGCATGTGATGTTATTTGTATGTATTTGGCGATGCTGGTGCTAATTCCGCATTTAACATTTGACGATGCCACTATGGCTGCAGTACATTAATACTTTGTTTTTATGAAACAGGTATGCCTCTTCATATTTAAAGCGCACAAATTTTAATTTTGTCAGTACTATTCTTCATTATGGTCTATGTATTGTTCTTAACCTGTAGACAGTTTTCGAGTGTATTAATGTGTTTTTCCCATTTTTGCTGCATGATGATAGCCATTAAAGACCGAAACCGGTAATCTGTTAACAAAAAGTTTGTGACCATAGACGTAAATTAAAGGAAACATATTACATATACAGGTCACTGTTTTTTTCACGACGATGTCGCAGCTTGTATAGCAAAGATGTTGTGTCATGCTGGGATCTTGTAGATATTCTCAAAGAGGAACTGAAAGCTGAATGGACCCAAGAAGGTATCATGGACTCGGCAAATATAACAAAAAAGGCGGATGGCGATCTGGTCAAATCAGACTCATTTATTCCTACTCTCCGTAGCACAAAACTCCTAAAGCATGTCAAGTAAGGTTTCTTTTGCCTAAGCGTACAGCTTTATGTATCCACCTCAGGGTACTGTTTTAAACACCAATGATCTGGGCACCCCACCATAGGATGTAAGGCTAAAGACACTTGTGACAATCGTGACAAGGCCAACCATCGACGAGTAGATGCTTCATATTCTCCAAAATGTGTAACTTTCTCTGTCTGGAGTAGAGACTCTAGGATCTTCATTGAAGAAAGGAAGATACAGGAGATTTAGACAACGAAACGCATCCTGTATGGTGAGGCCAGAAAGATATTTAAGGTCACGCAACCTCGTTTGCTAAAGTTCGTCAATGTCTAGTTCAGCAAACCGATGCTACTTCAAAAACGGAGGTTTCCAACGCCAGCACTAACACCTGGGTATGTGAGCGCACATGTCAAGCTGAAGTTGTTTAAAAACCCATAGCAACCACTGAGAACATCAGATAAATCTACAGTTCCTCCTACTGTGGAGCTGCCAGTACCTCTGAGGGGAGAGTCTGGTAAAAATTCCGGCACTGCCCCAACCACTGTTGTGGTAGTTCCAAAAAATCCCTCACAGGCCAAGAGAGCATATATATCTTCCACTGCAGGCAAAAACAGGCAGTAGACCTTCAGACCTTGTGGACATCATTGGAGTGGTCGATTCTGCTCCATCTGATTCAGAGATGCAAAGTCACCATGGGGCAACCATTTTGCCCCAAGGCTGAATCTACACTCATTGCAGTCTCCACGCCCCAGAAAAATATAGGGTGAAAGTGCAACCACCATGATGAATGTCTCCCATACTACAATGGAACATGAATGGGTTCAGGACTCTTGTGGATGAACTTAAACTTCTGGCACAGGAGCACCTCATGTGCTACTGTTCGCAAGAAAAACATTTTAAAACCCTGATGCTCTAGTGAAATGTGGCTATTTTCTCCACCAAAAGGATGACATGACTGGGAAAAAGCCAAGCGAGTGCTTGTTGTGTTTGTCAGTAAGAAACATCATTCTGCTGCGCTCTGCTTGGCTACCGACCTACAAGCAGTAGCTGTTGCTATTCATGTGCGCCAGAAGATTACTACTGGCCTCCTGTACTTACCTCCACAGAATGTGATAAACTCTGAGGCCCTCATATACCTAACAAGACAACTCCCGACCCAGTTCTCCTACTGGGCTTCTTCAGTTCCCATTATGTATTATGGTGCTCGAACTATACTTCCCCTATGGGTCGAGCCTTCGAGAACCCCATGACGTCCCAGAACTGTGCATCCTCGACATGGATGGTCGTACTCATTTCTCAACTGCTACTGGCTAGTCCCCAACCATCAAACTCTATGCCTGCTCTCAAGCCCTTGCAAATTGCTCCAGTGGAAACATCTGATGACCTTCATTTCACTGAATGCTTTCCACTGTGGATCAACCTACTGCATAGTCAGCAGGACTAACCGGGTGCCATTCAGCCAGCTGGCTAAGTTTTCACATGGCGACAGTGTCCAGTAATTAGTGAACCACATCACATTATTGATTCATCATGCCACCGACTTATCCATCCCTAAGTCCTACCTGTCTTTGGTGGCAACCTATTATACCAGGACAGCCTGATGACTAACACTCAGCAATTTGGGATTGGCGTTTGGCTCTTTAACGGTTTAAATACCGCCCAATAGTAGAGAACCTCACTGCCTTTTTAATTGCGAGATTGAACACTTGATGCGTAGTTAGGGAGAGGAAGAAAAAGGCACAGCAAGCATATCTGGACTTTGTCAACTTCTCCACCTGTTCCACAAAAGTATGGAAAGCCTTTAGGACTATTTCTGGTAAACACAGCTGTTTACCAATAGCAGGAGAGCTGAAACACGGATGTCTTCAAAGAACGCCTGGAGACATTGCTCAGACGATGGCAGAGCAGTTTGCGACGACTGCTGCCAATGCCAGCCAGGTCCAGCGTTTCGTAACTGCTGTGCGACTGTAGAGGAGGTCCAGGTTGGACTTCAGATCCACCAATTCTGGATCTTACAACTGTCCTTTTTCATGTAGCAGCTGGAGTTGGCACTGTCTGAGACTCGTTAGACTACAACCATTGAAGACCAAACCTGGTACTGCTTGCTTCGATCTTTGCCACCTATGTCTAAGAAAATCCTTCTTCAATGTGTAATTTGATATGGCAGTCATTTCACTTCTGGAGGGAGGCAACTTTGATACCTCTTCTCAAAAGGAGAAAGGACCACACATGTCCAATTAGGTACTGGAGTTTCGCCTTAACGGGTTGTCTAGGAGAGATCGTGGAAAAAATGATAACCGCCGTCTGGTCGGGTTGCTAGGGAACAGTCCTGATTCTGGAGATTTCTGTCCACTGTCGACAACCTGAAACATCTAGAGACGGATATTCAGCAAGTCCTGTTGACCTGGCGTGGTTGTGGTCGACTCAAGGAACCATTCTATGCCTCACCCGCTTGGGATCGCATGCTACTAGATAAACTTACTGGATTTTTTACATGAATGATGCGACTTTCTCATACATATTAAAGGTTTAACCTGATTTTCACTCTTTTATGAGCCAATTTAATACTACTTAATTTTATGAATGTTACCTCTTAGTTTTCCTTGTTTCCTCGTTCCTATGTAATCATCACTGTCTCAGTATGTTCTCTGGCAGTACAGCAATACTTGGAGACACAGTATTCTCGAGCACCTCCGCATCTTCATACGATCTTTTCTGTCTAAGTGTATTTAAAGGCTGAAATATGTAGGTCTGAAATACGATTGAAATTACGAAACTGACAGTAGCCTGAAACACATCTGTTAGAATGATAATGGTATGCGAACGTGTATTTTATCTCTTCGCTTATGCGCTTTGCCGTCTATTGAACTTTTCTGATACCAATATGTAAACTGGCAATAACTTTAAACCAAACAAAAACTGCATGAATTCACATAACACGAAAACTGAATGTGATACAACACAACTGATTGGAAATTGGCCCTGGTAATAACACCAAACTTGATCAATTTGAAAATAATGGTCCCAGAGCTTAATGAATGCTATCCCCGAAATAACAAAGTTTCTTACCTTTAACTGTGCAATGGTAACACTTTTTGCACTGCTCTCTGTTAGTTAAATTGTTAAATTTTGCAGTTAGTGTACAGCTAATGTACAAGGTTGTTGTTTATCATACGTTTAACTAAATCGAATATGACTGAAACATAACGTCTTGAGAAAATTAGTTAACCAAAAATGACGTGGATCTGGGAACTAGTATTGACTTCTTGTAAATAACAATATGGCGCTAGCTTTAAGACTTGTATTTTGAAATTTTGAAAGTTAATAACGCTCACAAATAACACAAAATAACTGATTATACATTAACAATTGACTTTACGAAATCATTCGATGTGAGTACTATACATTGTCTCAATCCCTACTTATGATTAGGCGTGTTGTATTGGTAGAAAAGCAGCTTTCTTTACCTTAATTATTCCCACTATGGAATCTTGCAAATAAAAATTAATTACTGCCCATAACGAGTAAGTTTATATCCAGCACACATCTGATATAACATATCTTTACACTAGAACGTCCGCCATACATCTCTGTCTCTAACATTACTGTAGCACATCACCCATACCTTGAATCAGCGATTGCTATTGAGCAGCAATGCTACTGCACAATCGATACTACATTTGACTGTCTCTGGTTCAACATAAAACTTTCATACAGAATTTAATCCTTTGTATATACCTTTCATAACCCTGCTGCCTCCTACTGATGAATTTGGCAGGGTTGTTGTGGCAACTGGCCACAATAACGCAACAAATTCTTAATATTATCTAAGTATATGCTGATAAAAGTTCGGAAACATAACATAAAAGAGATAATTAATAAAGAAATACAAATATTTGTGAGCTTTTGAGTCTTTGAATAACATAAAAGCATCATGGTTAACTTAAAATGAGCAACTCACTGTTTACAACGTAGCTGGGGATTAAAACAACCTGAGATATGCAATATAGTATTAATGAAAAACATTACTACGTATTTTCATACTTGTTAAGAAATGTAGTGCTTATGTGCACCAGTATGTGAGATCAAGTGTCCATTTATAACGTTCATTTATATAGTTGTGATTAATCGTAGGCATTGTTACAGAAACCATATTGTAGTTATATTATGAGTATAAAATACAAAGTAAATAGTGATAAAAGCAAGGATAAAGTCGTGGTGGAAGTAAAGTTACAGTATGAATGATCTGCAAATCGATGATCCATAGATGATGATGACAAATGGCTCATTGTACCTGTAAAGCATGAGGAAATTATGATGCTGGTATTTTTAATGGCATAGTTAAAGTTAACAAAAGCAGTATCAGCAGGTGTTAAATGTCAGCGTATGTATTATGTAAAGCATAATTCAGTACAGAAAAATGCTGTGTATCAAGCAGAACATGCATGACTACTTTGCCATTCAGAAGCAGATCTTTTCTTGGCAATACAATGAGTAATAGATCTGTGTAGCTAGTAATGTCATGTTCTTCTATAATAGTTTAAAAAATAGTATCTATATCTCTATGAATCTATTATTTATTTCCCATTAATTTCAAATGATTATAAAACATTTCTCATTATAAGAGTGTGACCTCTGTGTCATCGCATTTCTTTAACTTATCATTCACATATAATATTTAATATCATTAATGAAGTATCACTGAGTCTTCGTTATTATCACTTCATAAAATATTACCATCATCAAATTGAAACTAATATCTAGCATACATAGAAAAATGGTAAGTACATGTCATTCCTGTAAAGAATTGATTAGGAAAGCATATAAATGAGTTTCTATTATACTGATGTTGCCCTTAAGTTTATACATTGATGTTTCCTGTAAAACCTGCAAGAAAAAAAATTTGTTGGTGTATGATGAAGAATGACCTTTAAACACTTGTTTCGTTCATTTTCCATTATCGTGTTGCATATCCTCGACGTTTCAAAATGTATGTTTGTTACTTTACATGGTAACAATTTGTTCTGAAACAGTGAATGAGCACAATGAGTAAATAGTAATGACAATATACAGTAAACATGTGAAATCTTGTCTCTACCTAAAAGCTGTTCAGTAAAAGCATAGTAGTGCACGAAATGGTACTTAGTTACAAGACAAATAACAAATACATAGAGCATAGTGGAAAGGGCTGAAATAAAAAAAAATGCAAAATGAATTATTAAGGCACACTGTGACAGTGTTGTATCAAATATCGCCTCAATCAGGGGAAAAGGTTTCATTCAATAAAATGTTTTACATTTCTGATATGATGGTAATTCTCGTGACTTTTTCATATAGAAAGTTTCTACATGAACAACATCTGGATGTGGAGTATGTATTCTGTACACAATGTGTAGTGTACTTACGTTCTGACTAACAGCTGGCTCTATAATTCGTTGGTCAAGCATGGATTGAAGCTCTGTTTGACCTGGTCTCTATAAATAAATCGTGTGGAATAATGTTTAGATTTGAAAGAATTGTGAGGTTTGACCTGAAATTCATATAAGAAACCTGTCATAGAACCTGGACTCCTGGATGCTGTAGTAAAATGTCATGTAATTTTTACTGTTCGTCACCAGTTCTTGCTTGGTTTCGCTGACCTTGAGGGTCATTGTTTGTTCAACGTCGTATTCCATATCGTTTGGTACAATAGTGCAATGAAAGTAAGTTTCAGTGCCAAATGCATATTTTTGGTAACAGAAATAGGTTCAGTTTTATTGATGTTTCGTTCCTCAGATGATAAAGTTTGCTCAAATTTCCAAGCAACCGGGTGATTGTTTTTATTTAATGTGAGGAACGTGTTTTCGAAATCCAAAATAGCTTTATGTTCTGTCAGAAAGTCCACACGTCGGTGGTGAGTAAGAGGACAATCCAAAAGTTAGAATAAAATGTGTGACCACGTACAGAGAAAGGTAAATGTATCTGAAGTTTTACGTCGACGTCTTTGCTAGAAACTGCGCCATGTACTTTTGTTTGTGTACCTATCTGTATTTCAATGATGGTGAGTGAAGCTGTTTTCTTAGTCTGATTCTTTTCTTGTAAAAGCATTTCTCTAATGTCGTCGAAAGTGATTATATTTTCAGTTACTGTTTCGTGAGGTTCTATTTGCTGATTGTTGTTGCAGGTTAAAGCAACGAGGTTGTTCTCTAGTCATGTAGCATTCAGAATTTGATTACGTGTCGGAGCGTCTTGTGGTATCTCAATAATTTGTACACTTCTGCTATTGAAGTCATAATGGTTTTGAGGTGGGTGTAAATGTACGTCAGGTACCTTCAGAATAAGTGGAGATTGTTCTTGAAATGGTCCTGGATTCTGGAAAAATTGTTATTGCCACAATTACGCTGAAAATTCTGATTATGACCTCTTCGTTTGTTGAGTAAGTAGGCTGTTTATGTTTTCTTTATGTAAGTAGGCTGTTTAGGTTCTTATATTGGTAACGCCGCCGCCACGTAGCGCTCTCTGTATGAAAATGAAAATCACTGGCTGTGCTGTGTGCAGTCTGTGGCTAGTTTGCATTGTTGTCTGCCATTGTAGTGTTGGGTAGCGGCAGCTGGATGTGAACAGCGTGTAGCGTTGCGCAGTTGGAGGTGAGCCGCCAGCAGTGATGGATGTGGGGAGAGAGATGGCGGAGGTTTGTAATTTGTCGTGAACTGATATATATATTATGACTTGTGATGATATTAAGGTAAATACATTGTTTGTTCTCTATTAATATCTTTCATTTGCTAACTATCCCTATCAGTAGTTAGTGCCTTCAATAGTTTGAATCTTTTATTTAGCTGGCAGTAGTGGCGCTTCCTGTATTGCAGCAGCTTGAGTAGCGAAGATTTTTGTGAGGTAAGTGATTTGTGAAAGGTGTAGGTTAATGTTAGTCAGGGCCATTCTTTTGCAGGGATCTTTGATAGTCAGATTGCGTTGCGCTAAAAATATTTTATGTCAGTTTAAGCACAGTCTCATGTAAAAATTTTTCAAAGGGGAAGTTTCATATGGCGACCCTGCCAGGATTCGAACCTGGAATCTTCTGATTTTTTGTTGTAGTTTGTGTAATTAGTGTAGATTTTGTTTATTGCTACCGTGTAATTGTAGAGAAAATCTCCTTTGTAGTTGCAGACTTTCATTGTTGTACAGTAAAACAGTTGTGGTATGCATGTAGATTTGCACCAAGTATTTCGCAGCTGCAATTAACTAGATATTATTTTCAGTGCTATGTTAATGTGTTCTCTTATTTTTGATCTTCAAATTGTGCTTTTCTGTGTTGTCGTGTGAAATACTGTGACAATAATGGCGTGTGAAAAACGTAATACTAGGCTCCAAAGCAAACTGAGAAATGACAGTGAAAATGAAAGCAGTGTGTTAGCGCCACCGAGTAATGAATTAACTGATGTTCAAAGTAGTAATTTGGTAATTGTGCATAGGGAACTGGAGCAGGCGGCAAACAATGGTGTAGGCAGTGAAACAATTAGTGAAGAGGGAAGCATTATCGATCGATCGGTCGGCAATAGCTCGCCTCAGGAATCCGAAATGACGGGATACAATTTTGCAAATACTGTAGATTCAGGTTTTGCGTCCTCACCGTTTTCCCAAATGAGTCAAGACACGTTTTCCACTTGTCAAAATGTGAATGTTGCCGGTGCAAATTCACTGCCGAAAAGCACTGAGCAACATGTTTCAGACACCAGTGCATTGTTATTACAGTTAATGCAACAAATGGGACAAAAGCTACAAAAGTTAGACACAACACTTGAACAAAATCAGAAACAAATGGGACAAAATCTTCAAAAGTTAGACACAATGGAACAAAATCAGAGACAAACACAGCAAAAGCTTCAAAAGTGAGACACCACACTTGAAAAAACACGTGAAGATTTAACTACTGAGTTACATAACATTGAATCGAAATGTCAAAAAGTCTGTAATGACGTAAAAACACAAGTTTGTGAGCATTTTCAACCTATTTTTTCCCGGCATGAAAATGTATTACAGAATCACGAAGCAGCCATAAAAGAACTGCAAACCATTGTTCATGAAAATCACGACACCTTGCAAGCTAAAATTGACTCAGTTGCATCTACCAATTCGGTTACGCAACTTGCAAAAACTCAGGAAAACTTAAAGGACACAGTAGATACTCTGAAACTTGGTTCAGAAAAACATACAGAGGAAATAATTTCACTATCGGATAAAGCAGCTGAACTTTCAGATCAGTTCACTAACTTATCTACAAAGGTAGATGATGATCTGAATAACACAACACCTGTAGCCTTCATTGACACAGAAGAGTATGAACAAATTAGAAAATTCAAACAGAATCAAAATCAAATCAATACACAGTACAAAAGAGAAATCCGGGAAGTACAAGATCAGCTGACACAGGTAATTCAAGAATTACGTATTTCAGAGGATACTCGCGCCCCAATACGGGATGAGGGACACAGAAATACGGAACAGCCAAAAAATAATAACACAGGGCATTTCGGAAGTTATGAAAGAAATTGGCAATGTGCACCAAATTTTGATATGGAACAGCCGACACGACCTAACAATGACCGATATGCGACTCGCCGACATGATGATTTTGACTATAAGCTGTTCATTACTACACGTAAATTCGAAACATTTAAGAATTCTGGCAACGACATTCATCCACAAGCATGGCTCCATCAATTCTCTCATTGTTTTCCTCCCAACTGGTCGTTAGAACACAGATTAGAATTTATGTGTGGCTACTTGGAGAATGAACCAGCTGTAAGAATGCGATCGGTAATTCACGATTGCCACAGTGAAGGAGAGTTTTACCATGCCTTCCTCTCAGCATATTGGTCTCAAGCCACACAAGACCGAGTAAAACATAGCATCATAATGATGAAACGTTTCGAACAATCTGAATTTTCCAGTCTTATGAAATATTTTGAAGACATGTTGCAGAAGAATCAATATCTTTCAAACCCATACAGCCCCTCAGAACTCATCCGCATTTGCTTAATCAAACTGCCTGAACATTTACGACATATTATTTTGGCAGGACGTTGCAAAGACGACATTGAAGCATTTCAGGGACTCTTACATGAATTAGAAATTTACACTGACAATCGCGGAACGCGAAACCAGGAACACAACAATTACAGGTCACATCCGTCGCAATTCCGCGATGAAAGAAGTAATAACTTGACACGACAAGGCTATTCTCACAACACAAATCGTGACCAAAACAGACACCACCCGTATGACAACCGTTGGCAGAGTAGTAATAATTACAGGGTAAGATCACCTCTCTGCGGTAGTGACTACCACAGAGACAATCAGCGAAACAGACAATTTGGGAACCAAAATAATTATTATCAAGGGAGACAGAATAACTTTAGACTCAACGGTCCAGCGCGCAGTTATGATTCAGGGAGAAATTCTCCACCACTTAACCGACAAGATAGAAACTACAGGAACTACCAACATGACGACAGACGATGTGATCGTAACGACAGACCTGAATTGAATCAGAACTGGCGGGATTTAAACAGGACAGGGCCCTCTCGTCACGGTGAATTTGTAGAAGTTAGGTCTCCAAATCCCAATAACGACGCGCGCCAACAAAGAGACAATAGGCAATGACCCATACCGCAGGCAGCCACAAAACGCACGTATGAAACTAACGACGCAGCTGCCGTAGCTAGTAATTACGTAAAAATGGAAGACATTAGGGACATCTTACTCCAAGAACACGACATAAAACATAACATCATTGCATATCCTGTGATTCACATTACAGTAAATAACGTAAAATTTACGGCAGTACTTGACTCTGGCAGTCCCATTTCAGTAATCAGTGAAACAGCCTTTAGCAAATGCAACAAATCGAACGATTGCCCCACACTTCCGTTACGTAAGATTAAATTACAAGGTGCAATCTTTGGAAAAAGTGTAGATGTACGCCAACAAACCTATTTAGAATTCTTTTGTCAAAGCCACAGCTTCTCTATGAACTTTCTCATTGTTCCATTATTGTCGACGGAAATTATATTGGGAGTAGACTTTTTGAATAAATACAAAGCAATCTTAAACTTTCACGATGCTGAAATAAGTTTAGAGAAAGAAGGTAAGTCAATACCTTTGAAATTTGAAGATTGGCTCTCAAACCATGACGAAGAAATCAATCGGCTTTACCTTCTGTTAGACAACAGTTCGGAATTTTCTGCGGAACTAGACACTAACAATCACTCTGCAAGTACTGACAGGGATGATATCGATGGCGCATTTGACACTAATAAGTTAATTCAGAAAAAAATTCAAACAATTGAGAATTGTAATGACACTGATAGGCAGGACCTTTTTGAGATTTTACAAGAACATTCCACAGTTTTTACTCATAAAACAGGAACAATCAAGGGATTTCAATACCAATTTCGTGTTCGTGACCATACTAAATTTTGTGTTAGACCATATGTAATTCCAGCACATTATAGGGACCGTGTTAGAACAGAAATACAATCTATGCTCGACGAGGGCATTATTGAGCCTGCAGTAAGCTCATACAACAATCCATTACATTTTGTTGAGAAGAAAAATGGATCGATCAGGCTTGTCTTAGATTCGAGACAAATCAATACGATCATTATTCCTGAAACAGACAGGCCGCAGACGATGGAAGAACTTCTTCAAAATTTTAATGGTGTAAAAGTGTTGTCTTCCATTGATCTCAGATCCAGCTTTTATCAGATCGAACTTCATCCAGAATGTAGAAAATACACAGGTTTCCTTTGTTTCGGCGTTTGTTATCAGTTTCGGAAACTTCCTTTTGGTTTGAACATTTCTTCAGCAGCATTCATTCGCGGGCTAAATTCCATATTACCTGAATTCTTAAAACGTCACATCACCTTATATGTAGACGATATTCTGATAGCAGAAGCCTCATGGGAACAACACAATCGCATCCTCAACAGCGTGTTAATTAATTTTGCAGAATCTGGAATTACAGTTAACTTGGAAAAGTCTGATTTCGGTAGGTCAAAGGTGAGGTTTTTGGGACATATTATTTCTTCTGAAGGCATTCAGCCGGATCCTGAAAAGTTAGAAGCAATCAGAGCCATTCCAGTTCCATCTACAAAAAGACAAGTCCGCAGTTTTCTAGGTCTCGTAAATTTTTACCGTCGTTTTCTGAACATGCAAATTCTTGTTACACCAAAACTTTGTTCTCTCACTGGAAAAAATACTATTTGGAACTGGGACGAACAAGCACAATTGGAATTCAATTCTTTGAAAGAAGCGTTACTTCACGCGCCAATCTTAGCTCATCCAGATCTGTCACAAGATTTCTGCCTTAGCACGGATTCTTCTAAAGTCGGTCTTGGTGCCCATTTATTTCAAGAAGCCACAGAAAATGACACTACTGTTCAGAAAACCATTGCTTTTGCTAGCCGAGTGCTAACAAAATCTGAAAAAAATTATTCCGTTACTGAATTAGAAGCTTTAGCTATCGTTTGGGCATTTAACAAATTCCGTTTCTTTCTTTCTGGTAAGCACGTAAAAGTATACAGTGATCATCGTGCATTACAATTTCTTATGTCTTCAAAATTAAATCATGACAGGTTAAAACGTTGGGCATTGTTTCTGCAAGAATTCCGCTTCACAATAGTCTACATTCCCGGCAAGGAGAACATTGTTGCGGACGCACTGTCACGCGCACCGGCTGGGCTTGAGAAAAGTAACAAAGAAGGCAACCTCGAGAAAAATTTCAGTATTCTTTACATTCAGAAAGTCGCCTTTGAAAACTTCATCACCACATCTTTAAAAGACATTGCTCATGAACAAGATAAAGATCTGATTTGGAGAGACATCAAAAGTAAATGGCATGAAAAGACACACACTCAGATTCGGCATTATTACCTGGTTAGAAACAACATACTCTTCAAACGCTGCACTGTTGATGACAAGCTATGGGTACTTTGCATTCCAGACGATTTTGTTAATAAGCTCATTTGGTACATTCATTTCAGCTACGCACATTTTGGCCCACGAAAATGTTATCATATTCTTCGAACGACTTGTTATTTTAACAATATGGAAAAGAGAATTCGAAGAGTCTTGTCTATTTGTAAACTTTGTCAAAAGGCGAAACCATCTACTATCTCCCATAGTGCTCCGCTGTTTCCTATCATTCCTTCTAAATTAAAAGAATTTGCTACTGTTGATCTCTTGGGACCGCTTGTCAGAACATCTAATGGATTTTCGTACGTTCTAGTCGCTGTTGAACTTACTTAAAAATTTGTTTCTTTCACACCGTTACGTAAAGCCACTGGACGGTCTGTATCCAACGCGTTTGTTAAAAATTTCTTACGTGAAGTTGGACACGTTAGTAAAGTCATTTCAGATAACGGACCGCAGTTCAGATCTGCTGTTTGGTCACGCATGCTTCGCAACCATAAAATCAAACCTGTTTTTATTTCATTGTACTCACCACATTGTAACCCATCTGAACGGATTATGAAAGAAATCAATAAGCTTTGCAGACCTTATTGTCACAGAAAGCATCAGCATTGGGACAGATATTTACACTTATTTCAAAATGTGCTGAATGAAATGCCTCATGATTCCACTGCTTTACCACCTACTCTTGTACTAAAGAATGAAGAACCATGGAACAGAATCAGAGAGCTTGTACCTTTCCCAAATACACGTAAACTTCGACACAAAGACATAATTGATTTGGCTCTTAAAAATATAAAATCTGCAGTAGACAAAAGGAGAAAACGACACGGTAAAGCAAATGCAAAGAAATTGTATATTGGTCAGAAAGTTCTCATTAAAGCTCATTCATTGTCACATAAGAAGAAACACTTGAGTCACAAATTCTTTCTAGTTTACAATGGACCTTACAGAATCCGACGTATACCACATGATAATTGCATTGAAGCTGAAACTCTGCGTACTAGGAAGAGTAAAGGTTTACACCACATTTCACATGTAAAACCGTTTATTGAAAGATAATCTGCTTTTTAACTTTGTCTTTGCCATAAAACTTTTCACTTCACATTTCTAGTATGCTTTGTCAGATTTAGAATCTGTTAACATGTAACAATGTTTGAAGTGAAATATCCAGTCAAGAACCAAGAGAACTTATTTAAACAGAAATTACGAATGCATTGTTATAATGAACAGACGACACAGTGTTGTTAATTGTACATTCTTGCTTGTTAGTTGCACGATTACGTAACGACTATCAGGCTTACATACTTAGGACACATACTGGTACTGCTAATGAGATTTTAATGCAACTTTTGGTTTACTTGAAAATACATTCTGGGTTTAAAGTACTTTCTGTGAGATACCAGAGGACACAGTGGTTAGTTTATGTGACAGCTACACGATGTTATCACGATGCTACTAATGAGTGACAATTCACAATGTTGCTTTTGCGGTGTATCTGTTTTATATCTGCACAGTTTTTCTGAATTCTTCTGGAAAGTAAAACAGGTTTTAGTAGAAACTTTTGTAGTATAGCTACAATGAGACAGGGTTTTCCGTAGCACAACAATACGTTACAGTACAGTACTTTCTTCATCACAACAATAAGCGTAATAACTACGATATCTATACACAAAGCATTTCACTTTTGTTTATCATGAGGTAAGTACATTGACTTCTGCAGAACTTAGCTTTAGGAGGACGATAACTACGACACTTCCACAGAGATTATGTTGCGACAAGATGCACAGTTTAGCGCTACAGTACACGCATTTGAGTGATTAATCTTATACTTAAAACACTTATTTTTAAAGATTTTTTTTTAATTACAAAGAAAGTTTTCCGTGATACATTTCATTCCGTTGCTGTAATCTGTAACACCTGAGGGTATAATTACATTTATCCTCAGGGGGGTACACGCCTACTTTGTGTACCATGTGTGTGGCAACCACAAGGAAGCCTAGCTAATATGGTATTTGCTTATACAACTTTACACATCGGTACCATATTTCTCTAACACACAAATTACACAGCTATCTGATCATTTAACTGAGAGATAAACATGTTTTTTACTACGTCAGTGACACATGTTTACGTTATTACACCGTTGGATAACTTCACACTTACGAAATTGTATTTTGTCTGTGCTGTGTGAATTCTTCATATTTTTTCGGAACCATTGTGATACTATGAGAGCTTTGAATGTTATATTTGGTATGAGATCATGATTTTTAAAGTACGTTTGAGGCAGATGACACTTTTGACATGAGCAGAGAATTTTTTTTAATTATTGGAGGAAGCTACGACGATTTTGAGATTTGACTGAGGTGTTATGATGTTATTTTTACGACGACGATGTGTATTATGCTGCTGAGGTATGTTTATGATTAATAGGCTGAAGCTATATGAGTTATTTGATTATGCTTCATATTTATAATGACGAAATATTGACGAGTGTCGATGGATACGTATATGTGTAACAAGGGAAGGAGTAATGAATAGTGGGTAGGGACTCTTGACTTGTGAAACAGGATGTTGGAAACCGAGAATCGTACTTTAAGAGTTATGAAATGTGTGTGTAAATGCGTGAATGTATCACAATGCCGGCGAAAATTTTTTTGGACACTGTTATATTCATAGGATTTTGTTTCTACACACTTGTGACGTAAATTTTCGACCTGTGAAATTTTCATATGAGACTGTCACTGTAGCGGAAACTGTTGTCGTAAATATTTCCGTAAGAAAGTTAAGTGACCACCTGTACGTAATGCGCCGCGGGCACCCACCTGGGCGACAGCCGCCCGAAAAAAAGCCATTAGCCTTTCAGCGGCACAGGTAGAAAAAAAAAGGGAGGCCATTATCCTGGCTATTGACGTTCCTTTGTAGAAAGCATCGCAAATATTACACGCTCATTACCTGAAAACATATGGTTACTCGTACTTTGTGCTAATTACTGAAATGCTTATGAATTGATGGGAAATATTCATACATCTGCACACCTGATTATGACAAGTGTCTTTCTACGAGAGTTGAGAGCTACTGACTTACGAAATGCCACATGACTATTGAATGATATTTTTATGCTTTGGTTTGCGTAATTGCTTATTTCATTTGACATCTGTTTTCCAGCTGTGTTGCAGCATTGGTTTCATAAAATAAAATTAAATGCATTTGCTAATGTGAACACTTTCTGTCAACAGATGTATTAAATAATAATTTTGTGATCCACATTCTTCAAAAAAGGAGCACTTGGAAAGGAAAGAACAAGACTAGTAACAGTAACTGCATACATAATATTCTTTTCAAGTACATGGTAATATTTCTTTTTACAATCAGTTGTTGTGGTGCACCACTGTAATTACTTAGACATTAAGATGTGTTTATACATTTCCCTTATCTGCATTGTTATCTTTAGTGTACTATTTTTTTTGCTTGAGCTATGTCATGTTTAGATATAAGCTGCTGTTTGCCAGGCATAGTGCTACTGAACTTTAATTTGTGTTACTCTGTTAAGCTTTTCTTGTTGCTGCACATTGCCTTATATTAGTTGTAATATTGCTTGCTTTGCCTTTTGTATTTTTTATCATTGCTGTTTGTGTTAATTGTTTTGTGCTGCTGCATTGCCTCGTTCCTTAGTTTAGCATCTGAGCTCAGTAGATTTAAGTTAGCTTAAGAGGGGGTAGACTATATAAGAAACTAACTATGATGAATTAGAAGAAATGCATTTAGAAGCTATAAGAAAATGGTTTGGCCAAAAAAAAAGGTATTTTGAAAGAGGATATGAACCAAAAAAGTAGGGTTTAGGGACAACAGGTTTAGGTAGGATTTTCTTGGAAATAAATGATGAGGTAAGATAATGGAAAATAAATAATGAGGTAAGAAATGTGTGAACATATAAATACAGAAAGCATGCTTGGATAGAATTTTTTTGGTGGAAACAAATATTGAAATAAGAGGAAAGATATATGGAATAAAGTTTTGGGTTGGACTGCAGTACCAAATGTTACACTGAAAACGAACCCTATCCTTTCCTATTGGTGTTATCCCACTATGTGTTTGTGTACCCTTGTGTAGTTGTTTTCTTCCTGTCTCTGTGTAGTTTCATAGAATTTTTTCCTCTTTTAATATTAAGCTACATTCACTATGATGAGGAATACTGTTATCCTCAAATATAATTGGCATTAATAATATGTTATTTACTTTGTAAAGATGTTAGACATTATTCATTCTGTTTAAATGCTCATGTGTGAAGTTGATGTTTCGCAAGTTATTCTGATCTTCTATGTATGTACTCATGTCATAATTCCTGTAACACTGATGTATATGTCTATTTCAATTCTTTTGTAAAGCCTGTTTTACTACAAATGTTACCTGTATTGTTATGTTCTTTAATGATGTATTCTGTACCTTTCTTATTGTATTCTCATGTTATAAAATTGTAATTGACACCAGTTTATCAAACTAAGTAACTTGTAAGCATTCATTTCACTGCACACATTTCCGATGCTCATAGTATATGGACAATATGTGAGAAGTAGTGACTGATAGTGTTTTCACGTGTGTTAATAATTCAGCAAGGGACTGGATAACAGCATTGCTGGTTCTAAAGACATTTCAAAAAAAAGTTTTGTGAGTGCACAAGTGGTGGTTATGGACTTGCTATATTAACTGCAAGACTCTTCACTGGTGATTGTGCACCTGCACAATCACAACAGATGGCTGCTGGTCATCTCTACCAGGACTACAGTGGGCCTGTCCACACTTTTTACAAGGACTGCAATGGGTCTGCACCTCTGGTGGCCCACCAATACCATACTCTCTACCAGGACTACAGTGGGTCTGCTCTGTGATGACCTACCTACCAATACTCTTCAAAATTTCGACTGACTCTGCTGTGGGTTTGCTCTGTTGTGGCCCATTACCTGTATGCATGTCAAGAGTCAGCACTGTCTTTCCGTTGAAAGGACAACACTACTTCTTCAAGACTGCATGGAAATCCACTACTTCCGTGTGCATTTTCTTTTACTGCTCAGACTTTGAGAAAAACACTGCTATTCTACTGTTATGTACGATTAATACTGTCTTTATGGACTGTGAGAAAATTTTAGCTTTTGACCAACATTGTATCAATAAGTGTGTGCATTTTATATCTTTGTTACTGTGATTGTGAAAAATTTTTGTCAAATCTGTATTGGCCAGTGCCCAACACCATTTGTAAAAATTTTTTGTGGGGAGCATGGGGGCTATGTAAGTAGGCTGTTTATGTTTTCTTTATGTAAGTAGGCTGTTTAGGTTCTTATATTGGTAACGCCGCCGCCACATAGCGCTCTCTGTATGAAAATGAAAATCACTGGCTGTGCTGTGTGCAGTCTGTGGCTGGTTTGCATTGTTGTCTGCCATTGAAGTGTTGGGCAGCGGCAGCTGGATGTGAACAGCGTGTAGCGTTGCGCAGTTGGAGATGAGCCGCCAGCAGTGGTGGATGTGGGGAGAGAGATGGCGGAGGTTTGTAATTTGTCGTGAACTGATATATATATTATGACTTGTGATGACATTAAGGTAAATACATTGTTTGTTCTCTATTAATATCTTTCATTTGCTAACTATCCCTATCAGTAGTTAGTGCCTTCAGTAGTTTGAATCTTTTATTTAGCTGGCAGTAGTGGCGCTCGCTGTATTGCAGTAGCTTGAGTAGCGAAGATTTTTGTGAGGTAAGTGATTTGTGAAAGGTGTAGGTTAATGTTAGTCAGGGCCAGTCTTTTGCAGGGATCTTTGATAGTCAGATTGCGTTGCGCTAAAAATATGTTATGTCAGTTTAAGCACAGTCTCGTGTAAAAATTTTTCAAAGGGGAAGTTTCAGTTGCTGTAATTAGTTTGGTGCGGAACATTTCAGTTGAAATGCGATGTATGGTTTCTGTATACGAAATTATTAACTTTTTCTGTAGTATAATTGCTAAGCTTTTTCGTGTTCACGAATGTTTCCAGCGAACCATTGAAGTTGGATTGACCTTTCGGAGAATATTATTGTCCGGAATTTCAAATTTGCTAGGTTTTGTTGTTGATCATTCTAGATGTTGCTACCAAACCGTTGGTTTCCTTTTGGTTTTGTGAATACGGATTATTAAAATTTTGACGTCTGTGAAAGTTATTCTGAAAGTTGTTGTCATTCCTAAACCTCTTATTACGTCTGCCATTAAAATTTCATGATGAGTTTTGATATCCATACGAGTTATTAATGTTGCTATTTTGGGAGAAATATTTATTGTAAAGGAATAGTCAGAATGTTGTACTTCGAAAATTTGTAAAAGATCGCGAAATGCAGTAATGCTTTCCTTTTGTTGTCCCGTCAACAGGGAGACTCGTAATGAATGCGGTAATTTAGAGATGCATAGCTGTATTAATGTTGATACTGGCAATGTTTTACATTTTTAAACACGTGTTTATACGAAAAGACCACAAGCAGATTATTTAATAATGTGTGAAATACACTTCACAACAGTTTGAAAAATTTATTTACTTATTTAGCTAGTTTTTTTTGCGAAGAAAGAAGAAGAAACCAACTTTTATTCGTCTGATTTATTGTGCTGCAGCCTGCACGATACCAAAGTTTCCACTCTATGCAATCGAATAGCACGTGGCATTGCAAAATTTATGTTAAACTTCTTAACTAAGTTTTTTTTCTTAGAGGAAAGGTTATTTATATTTTATGTTGGAACAAACGGTGCATTTTCGGTGTAGATATAACAGCAGTGTTCACACAAATGACAATACATCACATCAACTGCCAACCAGACTACTTAAACATTGTAGGCTGTCTTCTCTGCCCACAGAAACCGCTAAAATGTTATAAAAATAAGTAAGATAAGAGTCTATCCAGCACACCTCGCTGCACGAAATTGCAAAAATGATTTGCTTTGTAAATTAGAAAGACAGTGTCAAGAATATTAAGAACATATTAGCGTCCCAGCTACAATTCCCGCGACGCGGGAAACAGAAGTCTAAAAAGGGACTGTCCCGTTTTCTTTATGAGACGAATTCCGGCCGACTTGTGTGCTTCTACTGTTCCCTGACAACAGAGAAAAAGGCGTCAAAGAAATTAAATTATTTTGAGTTGTCGTTTCTTCATATCACATTTGTCGAGTAATCCGAAAAAAATGGTTGAAACGTCTCTGAACGGTATGGGACATACTGAGGTCATCAGTCCCTTAGAACTTAGAACTACGTAAAACTAAGTAACCTAAGGACATCACCCACATCCATGCTCGAGGCAGGCTCGAACCTGCGACCGTAGTGGTCGGGCGGTTCCTGACTGAAGCGTCTAGAACCGCTCGGCCACAGCGGCTTGCCGTGTAATCCGAGATGGTCAGTTCATCGCTTCGTGTTTAAAGGAAAAATCTTTGTGCTCGTGTGCCACGTTTAAAGTAAAAAGCTTTGTGCTAATGTGCAGTGTAGTAGGATTGGAACTGGATACATTCTTGCTTCCTTTCATTTTACAAATTTTTTCTTTTGTTTTGACTGTTGGTTGACAATTTTGTAAGTGCCTTAACATGAATAAAAGTGAAAAAAGCAAACGTGCAAAATTAAGTGGGTTGGCATTTTGGAAATTATCGAAGGAAAGGCGAGAACGTGATACCAATGTTCTAAAAACGTTTGGCAGAGTAGATAAATTTTTCGCAAAAAATGTTACTGGTTTGACTGTTGCTGTATAATATTTCTGACACTGCAGCTGTTGTAAAAGAAGTAAATACAGACGAAACGAAAGTTAAAAATGAAGAAAAGCGAATTGTTTCTGATGTCGAGTTTCACGAAAAACTGAGTGTCGAGTCAGATATTACAAAAAGAAACAACCTCGTTAGAGATGATCCTGCAGAATGGTGTGTTACTGAATCAACAATCGATACTTTCTTACAACGTGGCTTTAATTAAAAATGTAACAGTGATTTTTCTAATTCAAGAAGATCGATAGGCGATAAAAGCAGATACTTGAACAAAAATCTATTTTACTTTAAACTTGTAAATGGTGAATCAACTTTGCGTGATATTCTAGTATGTTCCTGTAGCATCGTTGTTGTTTTTTGTGCACCATGCAGATTGTTCGAAGGTAAAGCAGCGATTGCTATGAATGGTATTGCTGATTGGTAAAATATTTCTAATGTTTTCTCTCATCATGAAAGTTCACTTAAACACAAAAATACTGAGTTATCACTCTTAAATAGAAAAAAGTCATTTGGAACAATAGATAACCAATTTGAGTCATATGTTGAGACAGAAAAAATGTACTGGCGCTGTGAGTTGAAAAGGGTGTTTGCGGTAGTGAAGAAGCTATCAAGTCATGGACTTCTCCTACGTGGATACGTTGAAAGGTTCCATTCATTACATAATTGTCAATTAATGTGGAGTTTGATCCTTTCCTCGCAGAGCACATTGAACGATATGTAAATATGGGGCAGGGACATACAAGTTATCTTTCTTCAGCAATCTGTGATGAAATAATAGATCTTCTTTCTGAACGAATAAAGGGAATTATCATATGTGAAATAAAACAGGCCAAATGTTTCTCTATAATGGTAGATTCTACTGCAGACACTTTACATATTGATTAATTATCTTTCATATTAAGTTATGTGAAAGAGAATGGTGAACTTGTTGAACGTTTCCTTCTGCTTTTACCAAACCCGGGACACAAGTCCGAAAACAGCTGCGGCTGTACTAAAGATCCTATCTACAAATTCCATTTATATTACTGACTGGGGAGGCCAGTCATATGACAACGCAAGCAATATGTCAGGAACCTACATTGGTTTGCAGACACACATTGAAGAACGAAATCCGAATGCGCATTATGTGCCTTGTGCAGCTCATTCTTTGAATTTAGCCGGCACTAGTGCTGCAAGCACTTGTCGGAAAGCATATCCATTTTTTAGTGTAGTGCAAAACCTTTATAGTTTTTTCTCTGTTTGTACACAGCTCCGGGATAAACTTCTTTCTTTCATGAAACCAGGAAGCTAAACGGTAGAAAGTTTATCAAAATCACATTGGTCAGCAAGAGATAAAGCGTGTGTATGTCTATATGAGAACTGGTAGGGCGTTATCAATGCCCTCACGCATATTGCCAATAATACGTTTGGAAAACCAGTTGTGCGAAATTTGGATTCAGCTTTATTGAATCAACTCAGTAGACTAGAAACAGTATTCACGATGACAGTTTGGAAGGTACAATAATGTAAATCTGAAATTGCAAATTGTAAGTATTGATACTAAAATAACGCATGAATTATAAGAACCACGTGTAGGATTTATTGCTTCTATTAGTGTCATGTTCGACTAAATGAAAATAAGTCCATGGGGATTGTGACTGATATAGACTCTGAATGCACCTATAAAAGATCACGAAAACGCAAACTTCATGATGACGAAGAAGCGGGCTCTGAAGAACTTTTCCTGACTGAAAGGGAAAAATTTAGAGTCGAAACATTTCACCCAGTACTCGACAACTTGTACACCGAATTAGTGAGGAGGAAGGAAAGCTATTGAATCCTATTGGACTTATTCAGAGTTTTCAGTAACATTAAGAACAGCTTCTAACGCTTTGGACGACTTAATGTGGTGAAGTATGTGTGTAAACTCCCACTTCTTTAACGATACGACTTACTTGAGATTGTCAGCCGACTTTCCTTGCTGGTTAGCTTGCTGCACCCTCCTCTTCTCTTCTTCTCCGTGGTATATTTGCTAGGAACAGGAATTTCTCAACGATCTTTTTACTTATAAAAGTAAACAGACGTATGCACTTTCTTTTGGTTCATTTAACGATGTATTTTTAAACATCAAACTTTCACAAATCTCATTCCCCACATAAACAAACACCGTCAAGTAAGTCTCCCCGCGCAACCAAAGGTTAGAAACAAAGTTCATTTACACATAAGAGAAAGTTGACTTAAAAACCAATTCCATCCTCATCCTGAATCTGAATACTCGTCTTATTCTCTCCAAGTCCAAGACGAGCATTAATTAAGAATATTTCATTTATTCTTTTTTTCTACTGCACTAGTCAAAGTTATAAAACAGCACAGAATACATAAACACTCATTGTTCTTTCACTACGGCTTCCTTGTCGGTGCCGTTCGACCGCCGTGTCTACAGTCTTCCTACTACACACTACGGACCTGCACACACAGACAGGCGAAGCACAGTAGATAGGCTCTCTCATACTTATCTTTCAAATATCGTGTTTTCCAGACGGTCGAAGGCTAAGTGGTTCTAGAATTTACGCGGAAATTCTCGGAACACTACAAGCTCACCTGACGATATTGCTGAAAGTGCAGCAAAACTCCAAGCGTCATATGAGACAGACTTAGAGCCTCTCTTCCCTAGAGAACGCGTACATTTTGCATACCTTTTGAAATCTTCTGAGATTAGTGATACACCAGTCGAAATGCTTAAATTTTTACGAAAAGAAAGAATGCAATCCGTGTTTCGGAACGTTGACATGTATGGCACTTACAAATTGTTCAGCAGAACGCCGGTTTTCGGCTCTTAAAAGACTGAAATTGCACCTACGTTCTATGTTGTCTGAGGGGAGATTGAACGCCTTGTCCATTCTTCACATCGAAGCCAACCTCCCAACTGATAACCGTCTGAACTATAAAGACCTGATCAACAAGTTGTCTGCCGCCAAAGCCAGACCCAAACTTTGCTGACTGGTGAGTCTCTTTATTTATTCATATTAGTTTAAAAAAATTAAGATTATAATGCGAATTTTATTAAAACTTAGGGCACATTCATTGGATTTACAAACTACGTATTACTCGTTTATTTTAAAATTGCCAATGGCAGAACGCGGAACTCAAACTCTTTTACGTGCAGACGTGACCGAAGGCGCCCAACAATACTAACCAATACTCGAATGATCCAGGCCGCTCGGTCCTGTACAGTCAAGTCATACTGATGCTGTAGCATATTACAACTGATGCGTATTCTTGGCGTCTGCTGATATGTATACTTATCGTGGAAACATACGCAATCGGGGTTACGCTCAGATGAAAAAGTGCCAATATCTAACAAGATTCATTTCCGTCGATAAATACGTACAAGCTTTGCTAATACCGTTAGAAAAAGCTATGGTGAGAGCAGTACCTGCAGTACAAAACTGTTCAGCCCTTACTTGGATTAATGATATTGTGTACACTTATTATAAAGCATCTAGTTATACAATGATTTACACGTTAACTGTTAGATTACAACACATATTTGATTTTTCCACACTAGTCTGTAAAATTATGTAGGAGCAAATTCAGTTCTGTGTTTGTTCGTCAGTATTTAGTTATTAGTTCGTGCACCGAAATCTCTGTTTCATTTTCATTTCTTACGCTTTCCTATAGATTCACTTATTAATACCCAACGTGCTTTTCTTATCTGCTACACATTAAAGATATTAGATCGTAAAACGACAGTTTATAATTTTGAACGCATCTCTGTACAAGTACGTATTAATTTCTAATGTATGATACGTTCGCTTCAATTTTTGGATCGTGACACAACTCTTTATTTTCATTTTCAACGGTTTCGTGTAAAACAATATAGTAAAATTGAATCTATAACAAAAATACGTTGTCTCCTACACGCTCTGCTGAATTTTTAGGCCTTTCTGTTATCTTTCGGCAAAAAGCTTTGTTAACACAATGCAGTTTCAAGTTTGTTTTATCCGCTACCGTACACCAAGTACAGTTCAGGAACCATAATACATATTGATTGAGTGCGACTAGACCGCTGACGCGTCCTTCAGAACAACGAATAGCAGAGTACGAAAACAGCTCACAGCGCTCCCACCGAAAACGGCAATTGTGAAGTGATCGGGTAATTGTTATTATTTAAAACATGTTTTTTTTTTGGCGGTCATATAATATGATGTGCCTAGGGCTGCAAAGTTTTTGAATCTGCCACTGTCAAAATGTTCTGCCTGATTTTATTGGAGGTTACTATTTACTTGATTGTATGATGTCTGACCTTTTAACGTGGCAATTTCATGGTGCAAACTGTTAACTTTACGATTCGGTGCATTGCTATTAGAGTTTAGGTCTTTAATAGCACTGTTGATTGATTGAAATTGTTCATTTTGAATGAAAGGAGAAGGTACTGTGTCTTCAGATTAAGTATCGTTATTGATTTCTAAAATTTCTACCCAGGACGAAAGGTCATCATGTTTTTCTGTAAGTGGTGAAATTGCAGCAGTATTTTTCGTGTCGTTTTCGTCGATCTGATTTGGCCGTTTCTTTGTACACTTATTAAGTTTGCGCATGTCAGTTTTGTCTACGGCATTATCAGTTTCAAGTTTTAATTGTTCAAGTCTACTGGTGACCATTTGTATGTCTTCTTGGTGTTTTTGTTTTGTTGTCTCTAACGAGTTTGAAATTGTGTTTTATGATCTGTAAAGCAGCATTGAAGATGTGTGTTCGTGTCTTGTTCGGTTTTAAGATCACCGAAAACTTTGCTGTAGCAATCGTTTACGTATTCTTCTAAGTGAGTTATTACATTTTTGCTGATTTCAGGTTGCTCCTGAACGAGAGTTTCGCGTATCTGTTCGATCTTTCTGTTTTATTGGTCAATGGTCTCATTTTGCGCTTGCATTGCAAGTGTAATTTGCTCTAGAAATCGATTACATGCCTCTACGTGCTCTCTGGGGCGTTCATTAAGTCGCATTTCTTGTTGTTCAAAACATTCGTTAGTTTGTTGTTCTATGCTGTTTGTCAGTTCATCTTTTTTGTGAGACTTTATTAACTTCGCCACTGAGATTTTGTGTCTGTGTGTTCTTCGCGTCACTAATTTGAGTGAAACGTTCGTCTTGTTTCTGTTGTGATTTTTTAGTGCTATCCATAATTTGTTGAAACATCATCGTAATGGTATTATTCGATAACTGATCATTAGTGGTTAAAGTAGTTTGTGTAAACTGTTCGACAGTGTCAGCATTTCACATGTATCTTGAGTTTTGGGTATCGTAATTTTGATTGGATTCTAAAGAAAAATGATGAGAGTGCAAATTTTGTACATGGGAAGTTTGTGTATCAGTGGCTTCCGCATTTGTGAAATGTGCCGTCTAATTAATTGCGACATCGGTAGGTAAAGCAAAATTAAAGGTAATGTCAATGTTTGATATTGAAGATGCACTTTCACTGACTGCCGTGTGCTGCACTGCTGTCAGTGCAGTACTGTAAGGATTGGTTTTCATCGCAAAAGAGTTATTTGGCAAATGGGTATTTTCAGTATTGACCATGGCTGAGCTATGCGTAGTATTGTCAACCGTTTTTGGCGGCATGATGCACAGATACAATCAAAGAACAAACAAGTAAACAAGAAATAAATTGCAATTTGTCGTTGACCTGTTAGGAATGATTGGCACAGATTAGTAAATG